>NC_052149.1:75066542-75292402 GCF_902713615.1 Scyliorhinus canicula | reverse complement strand
CCCCCCCCCCCCCCCCCCCCCCCCCCCCCCCCCCCCCCCCACCCCCCCCCCCCCCCCCCCCCCAACTGCACTCTAGGTACAGTATCTTTACTCGCGGGGTCTTATTTGCCGAACACGCGAGCCCTCTTGACCGGCCCATTCAATCCTTTCATGTTCCATGTGATCAGCCTGGACGGGGGGCTTCCAACCACACACCCCTGCTGACTAGCCATCACCCTTTTTAGGCCAGCCTTGAGCTCGCGCCCTCCGCTTCTTCGAGTCCCCACTCGGGCTGTCGCCGTTCCCGACCTCCCATTTGTCTCCTAGTAACACTTCCTCCCCTGTCAGCAAAGCAGCTCCCCCTCCCTCCCCCACTAGCAACAACACTAAAAACCCAATCCCCCAAATCAAGCTTCAGCTTAACACCTGCCCACCCCCCACTGCGCTTCTGAGAGTCAGCTGACCCATGCTGAACCAATAGCTCCCGCCCCCGGCACCACAGGCTGTCTGTCGCCCTATTGTATCTCCTTTCCCCCCCCCCCCCCCCACCCCCCCCCCCCCCCCCACCCCCCCCCCACATGAATAAACATTTTAAAAGCATCACATTCCCCAGTAAACAAACAACAGAGAAAAAGAAATGAAGAAACAATCACTTTAGAAAAATAATCACCCAAAAAGCAGAACTAAATTCAAAGCCCATCCCCCCCTCTAACAAGGTCCCTGCAAGACAGATCAACCTTTAACCATCCACACAGCCCATTATTTCACAGAGAGCTACTTAAGCTTTTACAATCCAGCACCGCAAATCACTGCCACAGTACTTCTCCAAGGCTTAAGTGTCTTTTAATTCGTCTCCAGCTTTATTTCTTTAATAAAGGTCCGTACTTCATCTAGCGTTTCAAAGTAGAAGTCCCGTTCCTCATGCATGACTCACAGGCGGGCTGGGAACAGCATCCTGAATTTCACCCCCTTCTCAAAGAGGGTCGTTTTTGCCCGATTGAACCCAGATCGCCTCTTGACCAAATCAGCTCCCAGGTCCTGATAAATGCGCAACTCACAGTTCTTCCACTTGCTGCTCCGTTCTTTCTTGGCCCACCACAAAACGTGTTCCTTGTCCATGAAACGGTGAAAACGTACCACCATGGCCCTCGGCGGTTCGTTTGCTCTGGGCTTCCTCGCAAGGGCTCTGTGCGCTCTGTCCAATTACAGCGGCCGAGGGAATGCCCCAGCCCCCATCAACTTCTCCAACATGTCCGTCACATAGGCCCTCGCATCCGATCCTTCACTGCCTTCAGGGGAGGCCAACAATTCTGATATTCCGCCTCCTAGACTTATTCTCCAGGTCATCCAGCTTCTCCTGCATTCTTTTCTGGCGGTCGTTCATCATCCCCACCTTGCTTTCCAGCATGGTTATATACTCCTCGTGCTCGGACAACTTTTGTTCGACCTCCTGGATCACTCTCCCGTGGGTTTCCTGATTCCGAACCATTTGATCAATCAAAGCCTTAATCGGGTCCAGCGTGTCCTTCTTCAGCTTGGTGAAGCAATCCTTGACAAACTTCACCAGCTGCTCCGTCGACCACTGTGCTGTCTCCTTGCGGCTCTTGCCCTCCGCCATGCTGTCCTGTGTTACCAGCTCTGCTTGCGTCTCCCTTATAGGACTTTGTCGTCTCACGCGTCCACTTCTGGTCCAATTCTCCATAAACCGGAGGGGGATTTCTCCTTCCTGTCTCACTCTTCACTGCTTTATCCCTTAAAATCCGAAAAAAACGGGGGAAAATGTCCAAAAGTCCGTTACAGGCGGGAGCTATCAAATGTGCGGCCAAACCCTCCATGGCCATCACCAGAAGTCAGGACCAAGATATATATCTACAAAGGCTACAAAAGTGTCCTCAGCACATTGCTGCATGTCAATGAAGTTTGGATAACTTACAGGTGCCACGAACAAACGCTCAATAACTTCCATCACAAGTACGACACTTCCTCAGCATCACATGAAATGACCAAGTCACAAGTGAAGCAGTCCTTTTTCGGACAACCTTGCCAAGCATGCTATAGCTAATCTCACCAAAAAGGCTTGGAATACTTGGGCCCGTGCACAGGATGGAAGATGCCGCATCCCCAAGAATATGCTAAATGTGAGGCAGCCCATGGCAAGAGACCAGCAGGATTCCCAAGGATCAAAGTGTTGTCAAAAGAGACATGAAAGCCCTCAAGATTGACCATAACAAATGGGGAAGCTCCAGCTGGTGATTGACACAAATGGTGACATCAGTTGTGGGCAGCAATCTGCCACCATGACAACAAATCATTTTAGAATCTCCAAACCATATGCCAACCCTGCAAATTAGGCAGCAGCAGAGACCATCCACACCACGGTGGAACAACCTAATGTGTGGCACTTGTGGTAGACTTCACTTTTCCAAAATTGATTTGTTTAGCCATCAGAAGAAATGCAACAGATGAACAATGGGCGGCAGGCTGGATCAGTGGTTGCCACTGCTGCCTCGCAGCACCAGGGACCTGTGTTCGATTCTGGCCTTGGGTGACTATCTATGGAGTTTGCATTTTCTCTCCGTGCCTGCGTGGGTTTCCTCCAGGTGCTGTGGTTTCCTCCCAAAGTCCAAAAATGTAGAGGTTAGGTGGGGTTACGGGGAAAGGGAGAGGGAGTGGGCCTAAAGAGGGTACTCTTGGCAAGGTCAGTGCAGGCCTGATGGGCTGAATAGCCTCCTTCTGCACTGTAGGGATTCTGTGGATCTCGTCATATCTCATCAAAGTTCTGAGGCTGCATTTCCACCATTTCTCACAGGTGCAAGGATATCACCAGCATGGCTCCCAGCATATGCACTCTTCCCACGTGTTCAAAGGTTGCATAGTGGAATTCTGAGCCATGTCATCATAGAATAGCCCTTGTTTCCCCTAGCCACCCACTGGTTTGTTATGGTTGCTCAAATGCTGATGGCATAGTGAACTGTCACAGAATGAAGGCATTAATCTGCCACCAGAGTACCAGGCATTGACCTGCAAGGTATGCTGCATTTGTTTGTATGTCTCTCTTAAGTAGTCCCCAGGATGACTTGCTTCCATTCTGATTCAATAGGTTCTGAGATTGCTGATAAATACACTGCACAACCTCCAGGCTCTGCTACATACAGAGCAGGTAGTGCTAGAAGGGTTGGACAGATAAATACACTGCACAACCTGCAGGCTCTGCTACATACAGAGCAGGTAGTGCTAGAAGGGTTGGACAGATAAATACACTGCACAACCTGCAGGCTCTGCTACATACAGAGCAGGTAGTGCTAGAAGGGTTGGACAGATAAATACACTGCACAACCTCCAGGCTCTGCTACATACAGAGCAGGTAGTGCTAGAAGGGTTGGACAGATAAATACACTGCACAACCTGCAGGCTCTGCTACATACAGAGCAGGTAGTGCTAGAAGGGTTGGACCGATAAATACACTGCACAACCTGCAGGCTCTGCTACATACAGAGCAGGTAGTGCTAGAAGGGTTGGACAGATAAATACACTGCACAACCTGCAGGCTCTGCTACATACAGAGCAGGTAATGCTAGAAGGGTTGGACAGATAAATACACTGCACAACCTGCAGGCTCTGCTACATACAGAGCAGGTAGTGCTAGAAGGGTTGGACAGATGGGTTGTTTGGAAGCTTGTATGCTCCCTCCAACACCTCAACTCCGGGTGTGATTTAACCACTGTGTTTCGACAGATGCGAATGTGGGCATGCTGGGTAAATAGAATGAAAGGCTAAAATTTGGGTTTTATACTCCAGGTGCAAACCAGTTTGCAATTCACCCGGCCAGCTCCCGATGGCGAGTTCCGGGCCCAGCCTAAAAATGGCAAGCATATCATTAACCTTCCTGCACATTCATTTCAATCTCATTAGCGGGTTGGAAGTCGAATTACCTAATTCCCGAACTTCAGGTGACGGCTATGAGCTGAGCGTTGCCCACAAAGTGGCTCCCACTTGGAGACTTGGTGCTTAGCCTTGGGTACCCGGTAAACGGGTGGAAAGAAAGTTAAAGCAAGTGAAGTTCGTTGGTTTCTAATCTGGTGTGGGATATGATACGGGGCAAAAATCAAACAAAGCCCCCGCTCCTGATTCAGAGGACCCGTATGGCGGAGTGAAGGATAACATGGCGGACCTACCCATGTCATCGACACCCTCCCAATTGCTGATGAAATGAAAATCGCTTATTGTCACGAGTAGGCTTCAATGAAGTTACTGTGAAAAGCCCCTAGTCGCCACATTCCGGCGCCTGTCCGGGGAGGCTGGTACGGGAATCGAACCGTGCTGCTGGCCTGCTTGGTCTGCTTTAAAAGCCAGCGATTTAGCCCAGTGAGCTAAACCAGCCCCTTAGGAGAAGCTAATGCAATTCATCATTGGAGAATTCCAGAAGCACAGACAGGAGATGTGGGAAGGCCTTTCTAAGGTGATTGAGGTGGCAGTAGCTCCCCTTCGCATGGAGATGGAAAGGGTGGAGCAGTGATTGGAATCGCAGGGCACAATGATCCGGGAGGTGGAGAGGCCAGTCGTGGACCACAACGACCGGATTATCTCTTTAGAGGCAGAAATAGCAATGGTGGCAGAGGCCCGCAAAGCCTTAAAGGCCAGGGTGCGCGACCAGGAGAACCGATTCAAGCGTCAAACCTGAGGATAGTCGGGTTACCAAATATATGGCAAAGATGTCGGGAGGCTGGTTGGGGAGCAGATCTCCGTGAAACCCCCTGAGGTGGACAGGACCCACTGGCCACTGCGCCAGAAGCCGAGAACCGGGAAATCGCCACAGGCAGTAATCGTCCGTCTACATAAGTATTTGGACAAGGAGCGAATCCTGAAGTGGGCGAAAACAATACGGGAGTGTAGCTGAGAGGGACATGCCTTATGAATTTACCAGGGCATCGAGGCTGATCTGGCTAAACATCGAGCTGGGTTTAATAAGGCCAAGACATCAGGAGCAAAGTTCGGTTTGGAATGTTGTACCCGGCAAAATTGTGGGTCATGTTTAAAGACAGTGAACATTATTTCAATATGCTGGAGGAGGTGAACGACTTTGTCAGAATGGATGGTTTGAGGAGAGTTGGTGGTGGTTATGTACAGTTATGGATGGGTAAAGCCCAGCATTACCCATGGTGGTTAGGCATGGCGCTTCTGGCAGACAAGGGGTTCTGTGAGAAGATAGCCTCGACCATAGGGAACCATGTAAATTTTGGTCAGAATGGGGCAGTCTCGCCCTCTATGTTCCAGTAAGCATTGAAGGCAGTGATCAGGGGGGAGATAATCTCATATAAGGCCCACAGGGACAAGGTTGGGAGGGTGGACAGGCAGAGGTTGGTTTCCTCAATTCTGGAGGTGAATCGCCAGTACTCTATGGCTCTAGCAATGGAGCTGTTAACGGAGAGAAAGAGGTTACAAATGGAATTTGAATTAGTATTAATTGGTGAACCAACTGTGTCACTCATGGGGAGCATTTTACAAGTATGGGGAGAAGGCAAGTTGTCTATTGCATCACCAGCTGAGATGGCAGTGCCCACACAAGTGATAGCCCAGGTTAGGGACGAGGGGGGAAGGTCTGGTGACATCTCCAGGCAAAATTAATGCCGCATTTGAGGCATTTGTTTGGGGGCTGCATAAGTCTGAACCCCCGGACGATGCTGAGATGGTACAGTTTTTGGATGGGCTGAAATTCCTGGTGGTGGAGAGGGTGAGGGTGCAGGGGTTGGAGGTGCTGTTGGGGCTGGAGGAGGTTATGGAGTGCATCAGTTCCATACAAAAAGGGAAGGCACCAGGTCCAGATGGTTTCCTGGTGACATTTTACAAGCAGTTTTCAGCATCACTGGTGCCACATTTATTGAGGATGTTCAATGACTCTGTCACAGGGAGTTGCGAGCCACGTTGGCACACATGTCGATCTCCCTGATCCTGAAGAAAGACAAAGATCTTGTAGAGTTTGGATCTTACAGGCCTACTTCTTTCCTGAATACTGATGTGTAGGTATTAGCTAAGTTTCTGGCTGGGCATCTGGAAGTTTGCCAGAGGTGGCCTCTGAGGACCAGACTGTGCTTGCCAAGGGCCAACAGTTGTTGGTCAATATCATGCGACTTTGAAATGTAGTCATGTTCCCATCTAGGGGGAAGCTGCCTGAAGTATGCATCTCCAGGGATGCAGAGAGGCTTTCAATAGGGTGGAGTGGAAATACCCCTTCGAGGTTCTGGGACGATTCGGATTTGGGCCAATGTTTATCTCCTGAGTGAGACTTACATAGTCCTCTCTTGGCTAGTGTTAGGACTAATGCAGTAAGCTCAGGGTATTTCCGGCTGTACAGGGACATGAGACATTGTTTGCATTAGCAATCAAATCCTTGGCCATCGCACTTAGGTCGTCAAATGAGTGGAGAGGTATTGCGAGACGGAGTAAGGAGTATAGGGTGTCCCTTTATGTGGATCCCCTGTTGCTGTATGTTTCAGACCCTCTACCCTGTATGAGAAAGATAATGGAGCTGTTGAAAAAGTTGAGATCCTTCTCAGGGGATAAACTAAATGTGAGCAAGAGTGAAATATTCCCGGTAAACCCTTTGGGTAGGGGAGCAGATTTGGGAAAGCTGACGTTCAAGCTGGCCAAGATGTAATTTAGATATCTAGGGATTCAGGTGGCTCATGATTGGGCCTTGCTGCATAAATTGAACTTGGCCAGTCTGGTGGAAGGGGTCAAAGGGGACTTGAAGAGGTGGAATCTGCTTCCGCTTTCCTTGCCGGCAAGAGTACAGACGATTAAAATGAACATATTGCTAAGATTCCTATTTGTGTTCCAGTCTCTTCCAATCTTCCTCCCCAAAGCATTTTTTGTTAAGGTAGACAAGTTAATCTCGGCCTTTGTGTAGGAAAGTAAGACACCCAGAATTCGGAGCGCCTTTCTGCAGAGGGGACGGGGTTTGAAAAGTTAATGTTCTACTACTTGGGCCGTGAACATTGGTAAGGTGCGACATTCGTAGGAGCAGCCGGGGTCGGGGTGGGGCAGATGGAAGAGGCCTCCTCTGCAGGGTTGTTTTAATGGGCGCTGGTTACTGCCCAGATTCACAATGAGCCCAGTAGTGGTGGAATCTCTAAAAACCTGGGATCAAATCAGGCAGCATTTTAGATTAAGGGGCATATCAGTATTGTCACTAATTTGCAGAAACCATTAGTTTGTGCCGTCGGCGATGGATTGATGTGACCATCAATTCACAAGACACGTGGTTGGAAGTGAAAAGTGGTTTTAATAGTCTTACAACAGAGCCTGCCTGCGACGAGATGAACTGGCAGGCAGGCTCACGACTGCAAAGCTTTATACTTCCGGTTAGTGGGAGGAGCCATGGGCAGAACCATCGGCGGAGCCAAGGGTGGAGCCCAGTACAAACTCCTCATCTCCCCCTATGGGCAGTGCTGCGCAACTGCTCGTATACCCAATCCAGGCTGGGGACTCGCAATATTTGGGATCCAGGGTCATCCAGGCTGGGGACTCGCAATATTTGGGGTTGCAGTGGAGCCGGGAGTGCAGGAGGCGAAAGAGGCCTGCATTCTGGCCTTTGCGTCCCTAGTAGCCCAGCGGCGGATTCTTCTTCAGTGGAAGGATGCGAGGCCCCCAAGCGTGGAGGCCTGGGTCAACGATATGGCGGGGTTTATTAAATTGGAGAGGGTGAAATTTGCCCTAAGGGGGTCAGTTCAGGAGTTTTTCAGGAGATGGCAACCATTCCTAGATCTCCTGGCAGAACGGTAAAAACAAAAGGTCAGCAGCAGCAGCAACCGGGGGGGGGGGGGGGGGGGGGTGTCTCTTTGTTTTTGTGTTGGGTTGAATATCTGTTTTTTGCCAATGACGGGCGTTAATTTATTGTTTCTCTTTTGTATTTTCGGCGGGGGGGAGGGGTTCTGTTTTTTTTTGTTCTTAGAATTTTCTGTTATTGTTTTCTTTTTTGTGAAAATGTGAAAATTTGAATAAAAATTATTTTTTTTAAAAACTACTCGTATACCGAGCTTACAATAATACAACACATACAATATACACAGTGTGAATTACTAGATTGTGATTCACCACATGGATGCAACGTACAGGATTTGGAAGAGGGAGCGGTTGAGAGGTTTAGGTTGAGAGATTTGTGACAGGTAGATTCGCGGGACTGGAGGAGATTACCTAAATATATTAACTCCCGTGGGGGAGTGAGTTTAGATATCTGCAGATGCGGGACTTTGTTGCAAAGAACTCTCTTAATTCCCCCAGTTTCTGAGACCTACACTTGATATACCATCAATTATGACACGACAGAGAGATCAAGTGAATGAAGGCTTTAATACGCAAAGAACTTAGCTAGCCAGAGACTTCAGTACAAACTGAGCGCCACCCACTGGACGCAACATTATATACAGCTCCGGGGAGGCGGAGGCAGAGGCGGAGTCCACCGGGGTTCCAACCCAAGCCTTAAAGGCATATCACACCAAACCTTAAAGGCATATCACCTACCTGGTGAATACATTCACCATATTCACCCCCTGTTTAAAAAACACAAAGTCTGTTGGGAGTGATGTGGGATCTATCAGTCTATCAGGAGGCCTGATCGTTACCTTTGACCTCCTCAGCTCAGGCGGTGCTGCGGTGGGCATAGACGTCATCGACGATGGTAAATCCGGGAGCACGGTGGTCGGATCTTCCGTCTGCCGTGTCGAAGAAGGTTGGGGAGCAGGGGTCGGGTGGGTGGCTGGGGGCGACAGTGCAGGCGTGGGGGGGGGGGGGTGGGAAATGGTGACGCGGGGATGCAGGGAGAAATATTGGCGGGGGAACCAGCGGGCGCCAGATCCCGCAGGGAAATCAGAATGCGTACTGGGGGGTTAGCATGTAGCAGCTGGACCCTCTCGACTAGGGGATCTGTCTTATGGCTCCTCACATGCCTCCGGAGAAGAACAGGTCCCGGAGTTGTCAGCCAGGGTGGAAGTGAGACCCCGGAGATGGACCTCCTAGGGAAAACAAACAAATAGTCATGAGGGGTCTCGTTCGTGGCTGTGCAGAGGAGTGATCTAATGGAATGGAGCGGGTCGGGGAGGACCTCCTGCCAGCAGGGAATTGGGAGACTTCGAGACCGCAGGGCCAGAAGGACGGCCTTCCATACCGTTGCGTTCTCCCACTCCACCTGCCCGTTTCCCTGTGGGTTTTAGCTGGTCATTCTGCTCGAGGCGATGCCCTTACCAAGCAGGTACTGACGCAGCTCATCGCTCATGAATGCTGTGGATGTAAGTGGGGAAACTGAACAGAGTGAAGATGCTGTGCAGATCCTTTATAACAGTGGCCGAGGTCATGTCGACACAGGGGACAGCGCATGGGAAGCGGGAGTACTCGTCAATGACGGTTAAGAAATAGGCATTGCGGTTGGTGGACGGAAGGGGCCCTTTGAAGTCGATACTTAGGCGCTCAAAGGGCCTGGAGGCCTTCACCAGGCAAGCCTTACCTGGCCAACAGAAGTGCGGTTTGCAGTCTGCGCAGACTTGGTAATCCTTGGTCATGGCCCTGACCTCCTCGGTGGAGTAGGCCAGATTGCGGGCCTTAACAAAGTGGGCAAGCCGGTTGACCCCGGGTGACAGAGGTCATTGTGGATAGCCCGCAATCAATCCTCTTGCGTGCTGGCGCATGTACTGCGGGACAGGGCATCTGAAGTGTCATCGAGCTCCCCCGGACAATACTTCATATCGTAAGTGTAGGTGGAGAGTTCAATTCTCCACCTCAAGATCTTATCATTCTTGATCTTGCCCCGCTGTGCGCTGTTGAACAGAAAGACGACCAACCGTTGGTCGGTGACGAGGGTGAACCTCCTACCAGCTAGGTAGTGCCTCCAATCCCGCACAGCTTCCACAATAGCTTGCGCCTCCTTCTCGACAGCAGAGTGTCAAACCTCGGAAGCATGGAGGGTTCTAGAAAAAAACGTAACTGGCCTGGCCACTAGGCTGAGGGTAGTAGCCAGGGTGACGTCTGTCACATCGCTCTCAACCTGGAAGAGAATGGTCTCGTCCACCGCGTGCATAGCGGCCTTAGTGATATCGACCTTGATACGGCTGAAGGCTGAACGTGTCGTGGTCTTAATAAGTGGGCGGGCTTTGTCCGCATAGCTGGGGACGTGATGCACGATCAATAACTCCCGAAGCGAGATTGTAGGACAATTGAAGGCTTTATTGAACTCGATGTTTCCCCCAGCAGCGCAGGTACAGAATGCAGCAGCTAGGGAAACACAGACTCTTATACTCCGCCTTACTGGACGGAACCAGCAGGCAGGCTTCACCAATGATCTTACAGTATCAGGTACCTCCAACTCCAATGATCTTACAGCATCAGGTACCTCCAACCCAGGTACCGTAATACCCCTAATACTGACTACCACAGGACTCACTGGGTATAATAGGAGAAAAGCCCCAAGCACCGTTTGAGGGCCTTGAGGCTGAGGAGCAGAGGGAGTTCCGTGAGGGGGTGTATGTGGTCGGGGTCAGGCCCTAGGACCCCGTTTTCCAATATAGCTGAGGATGGCTAGCTGGGTTGTGCTGAAAATGCATTTTTCTTTGTTGTAAGTTAAGTTGAGGGCCAGGGCAGTCTGGAGGAACTTCTCAAGGTTGGCGTCGTGGTCCTGCTGATCATGGCCGCAGATGGTGACATTGTCCAAGTACGGGTAAGTAGCCCGCATCCCATACTGCTCCACCATTCGGTCCATCGTTCTCTGGAAAACCAAGACCCCATTGGTGATGCCAAAAGGGACCCTAAGGAAGTGGAAGAGTCGGCCGGCTGCTTCAAAAGCTGTAGTGGCGATCTTCTGGGCGGATCGGGAGATGGTGGTAGGCGGACTTCAGATCGACCATGGAGAAAACCCGGTATTGCGCGATCTGATTAACCATCTCCACTGTGCGGGGAAGTGGGTATGCATCAAGCTGCGTGAACTGGTTTATGGTCTGGCTGTAATCCACAACCATCCAGTTCTTTCCTCCGGACCGGACTACCACCAGGCTGTGATGGCCTCGATGACCCCCTCTCTCAAGAGTCGCTGAACCTCTGACTTGACGAAAATCATATATTGGGCACTGTACCGCCGGCTCCTGGTGGCGATGGGCTTACAGTCGGGGGTGGGCTTCGCGAAGAGGGAGGTGGGGGGGACCTTCAGAGTCGTGAGGCTACAGACCATGAGGGGAATAAGGGTCTGCCAAACTTCAGGGTCAGGCTTCGGTGACTACATTGAAAATCCAGACCAAGCAGTAGGGGCGCGCACAGGTGAGGAAGGGCATAGAGTTTAAAGCGGGCGTATTCAGTGCCCTGGATCGCTAGGTTCGCGATGCAGTACCCCGAATTCAGACCGAATGGGACCCAGAGGCGATATTAATTGGTATATACCATCAATTATGACACGATAGAGAGATCAAGTGAATGAAGGCTTTAATACGCAAAGAACTTAGCTAGTCAGAGACTTCAGTACAAACTGAGCACCACCCACTGGACACAATATGCCCCAGGGAGGCGGAGCCAGAGGCGGAGTCCACCGAGGTTCTAACCCAAGCCTTAAAGGCATATCACATCAAACCTTAAAAGCAAATGACCTAGCTGGTGAATACATTCACCACAACACTGTTGGACAGGTCATTATCCATTTTTAAAATAAATTTAGTGGACCCAATTCATTTTTTCCAATGAACGGTCAATTTAGCATGGCCAATCCACCTACCCTGCACATCTTTTGGGTTGTGGGGACAAAACCCACACAAGCACAGGGAGAATGTGCAAACTCCACACGGACAGGGCAGCACGGTGGCGCAGTGGGTTAGCCCTGCTGCCAAACGGCGCCGAGGTCCCAGGTTCGATCCCAGCTCTGAGTCACTGTCCGTGTGGAGTTTGCACATTCTCCCTGTGTTTGCGTGGGTTTCGCCCCCACAACCCAAAGATGTGCAGGCTAGATGGATTGGCCACGCTAAATTGCCCCTTAATTGGAAAAATGACTTGGGTACTCTATTTTTTTTTCTTAAAATTTAAAAAAAGCTCCACACTGACAGTGACCCAGAATCAAACCTGGGACCTTGGCGCCGTGAGTCTGCAGGGCTAACCCACTGTGCCACCGTCCTGCCCCAACAGGAAGTTATCCTGTGATGAGTTGGGAGAAGGGAAGATCTCTGGCATATATGGGTGGTTCCTGAAAACAGGGAAGGCTCCGTTAGAAGAGATAAAGGGGAAGTGGGAAGAAGAATTCGGCTTTCGGCTACGGCGGGGGGGGGGGGGGGGGGGGGGGGGGCAGGGGAGTGAGATTTTGTAAAGTGTAATTCTACTTCCTCCTCCACCAGGCTCAGCCTAATACAATTTAAAGTAGGCCATAGGGCACACCTGACTGGAGTACGAGTGAGTGGTTCTTCCTTGTTGTGGAGGATAGGTGCGGGTGTTGTCTAAGGGGGCTGGCGAGCCACTCACACAGGTACTGGTCTTGCCCAAAATTGGTTCAGTCCTGGAGCTCATTCTTTCAAACCATGTCGGAGATTATGGGGGTTAAGTTGGAACTGTGTCCACTGATGGCAATCTTTGGAGTGTCGGATTTGCCGGTGCTTCTTGAGGGGAAGAGGGCCAATGTCTTGGCCTTTGACTCTCTGAATACCCGGCGACAAGTCATGCTTGGATGGAGATAGGTGCTGCCACCTACGGCCTCGGCATGGCTGGGAGACTTGGCAGAATTTCTGAGACTGGACAAAATCCAATATGCCATTAGGGCCCGGAGTTTTACTCAGATCAAAGCCATTTATCACTTTCTTCAAAGATATGTTTGTGGCCAGCATTTAGAGGGGTTGGGGGTAGAATATGGGATGGGGTAGAGGTGGGGGGGGGGGGGGGGGGGGGGGGGTTAGGGAGCTTGGGGTATTGGAGTTAGTGTATTTAGTTTGTAAAACCAAAAAATGACAAACTGTTAGTAATATATTGGAGTGTGTCAGTCTGTCGACCATTATGTATTTCCTGTTCCACTCTCCCCAGGTCGCCCATAACAGCCGGGAGCGGGAAACAACTGGAGGGGGACCGCTGAACCTGTGGCCCCTCACCACAGCAGAACAGCGGGCCCTGGAATTGGGGGTGAGCCCTAGGAAAGAGCAGTCACTGGAGAGGAGATTGGTGGTGGCCGAGGAAGTGAGACCCTGCTGAGTTGCTGTTCTCCATGGCACGTGCGTCAAACCCCACCCCGCCAACACCACCCTCACCCCCACACCACCCTCACATCACCCTCACCACCCTCACCACACCCACACCACCCCCACACCACCCTCACACCACCCTCACACCAGCCTCACCAACCTCGCACCACCCCCACACCACACCACCCCCCCATCCCCGCTCCATCACCCCCGCTCCATCACCCCCACTCCCCCCGCCTCGCATTCTAATCATGCCTCTTGTCTTGTGTCTTGCAGGACCTGCTGGTGATGGGGCAGGATGTCTGGTGTCCCCCGCTCCCACGCCCAACCACAGCCACTGCCAGAGCCCCCGGTGCCAAGAAGCGATGAGGACACTGACAGATACGCGAGCCGTAGAGACTAAGGAGATCCTGGAGCTCGGGTCCGAGGATGAAATGGATTTCCCATCACTGCTGTCACCAACACCCTCCACCATCCCAGAGACACTCACCTCGGTTGGGCATTTTAGTGAAGAGACTCCTGGGACCCTATCTGGTGCTCACCACACAGCTGATCCAGGACTGCAGGTGGAGGTAGGAATTCCCGAGGAGGGGCACGGTCGGAGGCGGGCCGACCCCAGGGACTAGCTGCCGTCCCAGATGGATTTCAGGCTTCTGGAACGGACAGTCCCATCGATCGTGGAGATGAGCTGCAGAGCAAGGGACTACATGAAGGGTTGTTGACGAGCTTCCAGCACCTGGAGGCCAACCGCGTGCAGCAACAGGAGGTGGTGCCAGCCATGTAGGCCACCCAGGCCAACACCGTACGGATGGCATCCGTGGTGGAGGCCTTGAGGCGAGGGTTTCAGCAATGGATCAGCATGCCTTGGCCTGGTGCAACCTGTGCAAGCACTGGCCGAGGCCCAGGACAGGGCTGCCCCTCACAGGCAGCCATGTGCCAGAGCCACCTGGATATTGCAGCGGCGCTCCTGAGCGTGGCCGTGGCTGATAGCGTTGGCTGCATTGTCCAGGCACTGGCTGACGTGGCGCAGACACAGTGGGAGGTGGCCCAGTCGGAGGTGGTCCACCTCCTGTACTCCATAACCGAGAGCATGCAGACCCTGGTTGAGATGGCAGCTGACCTCCAGGACTGGCAGCGCCAGGTGGTGGGGAGCCTCAGGGGGTAGCTCCGCTCACACCCCTGTCCCATGGAGTAGCCCGGGGGCTATCAAGCATCCGAAAGGAGGAGGTGGTGATGGGGCCCGTGCTGGTGACTCCAGCAGGGGAGGTGTCGGAAAGCCGCAGCACCTCGGATCCCCCCCCCCCCCTCCTGTCCCTAGCGCATCTAGCGGAGAACTGGCAGAACAGGGAGGCACCATGCCAACTGTGACACCCAAGCAGCAGCAGGGCCCATCCAGGCCCAGTCACACCAGAAGGTGCCCACCAACGGGGACCCAGGTCGCAGGGTGGGGGTCACAACAGGCTGCCTGCACTCCAGATGTACCATCTAGGGATCCACCTAGGTTCAGTGTTAGGGTCTTCAGGCCAGAAAAGTAGACACCAGTGAAGTTGGCACGGGTGCAGGGCACAGTGGATTTTCAGTGACGACATTGCAGTGTTAAAGTAAGCCTACTTGTGACACTAATAAAGATAATTATTAATTATAATTTAGGGATAGGGGCTAGGGCACGTATCTGTACATATGTTTTCATATTAATCATCTGTGCACAATGTTACAACCTGCCTCGATGCTCTGACAGATGGGTGTGAGGGGTGGGCTGCTCTGGGCTGGCTGGGCGCGCGGTGGGGTGGAATTTGTGAGGGCTTGGTTCAGGGATGGCAGTTCAGCCAGCAGTCACCGCTCCGGCGTCCCAGCGCAATCCCAGGAAATGGCCAGCTCGCGTGTAGTGATCACCCAGGTGAACATTGGACAGGGCTGCTGTGGGCATGAGTCAGATGGTGTCAAACAATGCAGAGCACCAGAGCTCATTGCAGAGATGGGTCGTCATCATCCTCTCCCATGGACCTGACCTGCTGTTACTGCCTACACAGGGCCGCATCCCATGGTGCAACAGATATGTATCATGGAGGGGGTTGCAGGCTGGGTGGTAGGTGGGGGAGCGGGGGAGCAGTGGTGGGTGGGAGGTGAGATGCAGTGTTTGTTCCTGGCCAGTGTGCCTCCCCACCCCCCCTTATCCCCAGTTGGTGAACCTGGAAGCGATCAGAGCATTCCGTGCGCGTTGGCACTGGCGTACACATCGTGCAGCCTCCTGTATCTGCCTGGGCTCCATGTCCTGTCCATCCTTGCTCTCCCCCATAGCCTCCTCATCGAACGAGGTCTGGCATTTATCTTCCTCCTCCAGCACGTCTCTCCTCTGCTGCGCAATGTTGTGGAGGACGCAGTAGGCCACGACGATGCGGGTGATCTGCCCAGCGCCAAACTGGAGGTCTCCTCAAGAGCGGTCCATGCACATGAACCACATCTTCAGGATGCCGAAGCAGGGCCTGTCCCCCAGCCAGCCCGGCAAGCGTCAGGGCCAGCAGCCTACGATTGCACCTCTCCATGTCCTATGTTCTCTGTATCTCCCTCATCAAAACAGTGCCTGTTTCCTGATTTTTAAAGGCACAAGTGAACCTCGCCATGGGGAATTCCCCCAGTGGAGGTGGAGTATTGTTGAGGCCCCTGAGAATACCGGCTGAGGCCCGATAATGGGATGCCAATGGAGTTTACTGTACGTGCGGAGTGGAACACATTGCTGCTGACATCGAGGTGCCGGAGAATTGCAATTTGGCGTAAACCCAGCGCCCGCCACGATTTCGGCATTAGAATGATTCTCCGCCCAATAGTGTTTCCCGATTCCGGCGTCGGTCGATGGAGAATCAGACTTTTTCAGATTGGTGAGATGAGTCATTGCTGGTGGAGTCCAGGAATGTAGAGAGACATTTTGAGAAGCTGTGGAGAGAGACAGTATTTTGGAGAAAGGGCTTTTAGAAGTGAAGCCTGATCTGGCAACCCTTGTGTTTTCTGGACCACAGATAAAGGCAGTTTTCTTTCTGAGTAGGATAGGGGAAAAAGAGTAATAATACTTGTTTGAAGACAAGGAAGATGCTGAAACAACCAAGTGGAAGCAGTTATTTGAAGATATTCAGCCAGAGTCTGGAGGGGTTCTAACAAGAGCCAGAATCCGTTTTGTACCGTAAGAACTATTATATGCCCTGCTGATTTTTAAGCTGGTTGAGAGCTGTATGTTTCTTTTTTTTAATCGGAAATTGAGTTGTAGTCTTCAGGAGTAATTGTAAACTGTTCTTTTTTGCGTGTGAAGTTAAAAGTTTAATATTGTATTTATAATCAAGTTCTATTTTAAAAATAACAAAGACCTATTTCTTCATGCAATCACTCCTGGAGTGAATCTTTCTTCCCGTCGAGTCTTAAAATAAACTAAAATATTGGGGTTTCAGTCCAGTGTCCGAGGCACTATTGGGATCTGGTCTGGGATCAGAACACATGTCTCAGAGGATGATTAGTTCATAGAAATTCAAGGAAACTTTGAAGCCTAAACAGTGCCCATGAACTTTAGGAGAGTTAGCACCACAGAATCAGCTGCCAACAATCAATCACTAAAGAGCTGGGCTTCATATTGTGGATCTTCTCACAACTAACGGGTACGATCCTGGGAGTCACCTAAGCACGGTCTCCCTAATGTTCCCAGCAGAGATCTGATGTGGCCGGGTGAGGAAGGGAAATTAATGAGTTGCCAATTTAGAAGCATGGTGGGAAATGCTTGACTATAATTAACACTGCTTTTAAGCAAAAATGCTAAAATATTCTGGTCTTGGCCTTATTATGAAAACACATTGTCCTCTGAAAGATAACAAAATGTGTACTCGAATTGTTTTAGCCAAAGGCAAGAACATACGTACTACGTATTTCATTGTATGTATTTTCCAAGGTCTATTTAATATAAACATTCCTGTTTACTTCAGATTATAAATCATGCTGTCTTCAATCGAATCTCAGAGTGCAGTGCAATGGCTTTGCAGCTGGAACACTCTCTCTCCGCAAATATATTTGTGTAAATAGATTTCCTTAAATCGAACCTCGAGGAATTTGTCTCTATTATGATTTCTACAACAAAAGTGGCGTAGTCGTTGCAGTTTCCCTAATTTAACGGGAAGTGAACCCCAAAGCGAAACTCTAAACAGGACTCTCTCAGCTGAAAGGGAGAGAGCCATAGCGCCACCCCAGCTGAAAGGGGGGGTCTGCTGCTCGGCAGCCTTAATTACTGGCCAGTGACTCACGCTAGGAGAGTTATCTTAATTGATAAATTAATGATAGCTGCATGGGAAGAAAAAGGTGCCTTCGAGACTAAAATAAAAAAAAAAGACTTTGAGGTTCGTGAAAGGATAAACACCGGTGTGCGCTCCCTGTAGTATTTGTAAATGATTTCCGCGGTCATTGTTATTGTTATATATATGTTCTAAAGTATTTTGCAGAAGGAACGATGAGCAATAAACTCGAAGCCCCCTCACAGGTCGTCCCGAAGCCTCGGTAAAGACATCCCGAGCGAGAAAGAAGGTGAACTCCTTAAAGAGGACAGACAACGGAGTCAAAATGAGTAAGAAAATGAAAAGAAACAATCATAAAGCAATGGAATGAGGTAGGAAAACCTATATGGCCCGCATAGGAATCTAATGAAGCTGACCTCCTCTCGGAGTAAAAGTAAATAGAAGATTAAGGTAAAAGCGTAACAAATGAGTTCCTGTAGAGAAAGGGAATTCAGATTTTCTGTAGCCGTGAGCTAAGGCTAACGGTTAACTGATATTTGTGAGCTGTGATAATCTGTGTGTTTTGTTCAACCAATTAATTTTAGTCAAAGCATGAAGTGCTAAGTGGGTTGTATTTTTTATCGTCTGTCATTGTGAGTCAGAGTCTTAACCTTTAATCTGGTGTTGTAAGACTTCTTACTGTGCTCACCCCAGTCCAACGCCGGCATCATATATTCTATGCTGGCAGCTGAACGTTAACCCTTACCGTACCACTGTTAAAAAAAAAAATTAAAAACTGCAGGAAGTCTTACAAAAGATGAATGACCCTTGGACACACCTATTAAAACACCTGATAGAGTCCAGACGAGAGAATATAGTGACCCATTGCACGGCTTGGTATGCCCGTGAGGATGCGCACGGATACAATTTACAAACACAAAGTCACTTAGGAAAGCAGACCTCATTGCATATCACTCCTTTTTATTTTTCAGTGTTGTGGGATTAGGAATGTTAGTACAGTTGACCCATAGTCAGAGGGACCTTTTTAGGATGGGTTTAACTTTAAAACCCCATTTAACATTGGCCGTAAGACATCCCGCTAAGGCAAAGCAAATAGGAGAAGTGATCAAAGACGCCAAAGGAAGAATGTAATACATGGGATTTATATTGAAATGGACGGACAAAATTGCCTGATAGAATTTTATGGCAAACAGGAGGGCAAAGTGATCTGGAAACAAGAGCAATGGCCTGCTACATTTGAAAGACAACAACCTCCCCGAGAGAGCCAGCATTTACTCCCTTCTATCCTGGCCCAGGTACTGGCACATCTATGGGCCCAACATAAAAATCATGTTGGAAAAGTACATTCTGCCCCAGCGCATAGGGTGTAGTTACAGAAGAACGTTGCCCTGCCCTGCTTAAAACTATACAGGTTGGCACCGGAAGCAGAAAAAGGGATAGAGGGAGTGATCAATGCACTATTACAGCAAGGGGTGCTGAAGAGACCACAAAGCCCCTGTAACACCCATAGACTCCCCATTCCAAAGGTAGGAAGACCCAACGAGTGGTGGTTTGTGCAAGATTTGTGCCATCAATAAAATTGTTATCACTATTGCTCCATTGGTGCCGGACACAAATGTCATTTTGTCTTCTATACCATCAACAACGGATACTTTCTCAGCCTTTTTCTCCATACCATTGCACCCGGAAAGTCAACATCTATTTGCCTTTACATATCAGAATTAACAGTATTAAAGGAGACTTGGACGAGTGCCATTTGTCTGCAGGCTCAACATTTTACCACTTATTCCCTCAACATGATGACATTTATTGATAGTCTCAGAGGGAGGGCTAGTTTGTCAACAGAATACCCTTTTGTTATTATCACATCTGGCAGAAAGAGGGCATAGGATCTCAATGAACAAGCTGCAATTCTGTCAGGGGACAGTTCAGTATTTGGGATTTCAGCTGCAGCACGGACAGCGGAGGCTTGGGTCTGAAAGCGTACAGGCTGTAGCAAGGGTTCCAACTCCACGCACAAAAAAGGAAACCTTTATCTTCCTCGGAATGGTGGGCTATTTCAGGAAGTGGATACCGGACTATAGAGAGATGGACGCAGTATTGCGCAAGGCTACCCTACAGGATGTCCCTTCAGTTGTTACCTGGATCCCAGAGAGGGAGCAAGCATTTCGTAATTTGAAACAAGCCATGATTAGCGCCCCTGCCTTGGGACTTGCTAATTTCAGCAAGCCCTTTACTCTTTATGTGAATGAAGCAGGGGGATTTGCACCAGGAGGGAAAAGACCCCTTGCCTATTACTCGGTGGCCCTATGTGCGGTGGTAAAGGGATGTCAAATTGCTTAAGAGCAGTAACAGCCACAGCGGCCATAGTAGAAAAAAATCAGTTTTGCTGCTGCTTAATTCATCTGCAACGCAGCATTTTACTGTGGCTCAACACACTGGGTACGAAGTAATCGTCTCTAAAACCAACTTTACCTACAAGCGAGTGCCAGCTGTCAACCCTGCAACACTCTTACCCGCGCCCTCGGAAGCAGAACGTATGTATGATCATGACTGTTTACAATTGGTTGAAGCCCCCTCAATCTAATTTATTGAGTCACCCACTAGAAAATCCAGGCATCATCTTTTTCACCAATGGGTCAGCAAACCGACCAAATGATATGACCCTCCTGGCCTGCTATGCAATAGTAACTTCATTCAAGATAGTGGAAGCTTTTGCCCTGCCTTCAGGAACGTCTGCTCAAGTGTCCGAATAGTTTGCTCTTACTAAAGCATGTATTCTAGCTAAAAATAAAACAGTCAATATTTATACTGATTCCCGATCCGCTTTTGGGGTAGTACATGATTTTGGCCAATTATGGAAAAACAGGGGATTCATAAATTCCTCCGTCAACCTATTAAACATGCTAAACTGGTTTTAAATTTACTAGATGCTGTTCAGCTGCCCAGCAAGATAGCCATTTTAAAGTGTGAAGCGCATACTACCGCAGACAATGAAGTCACATGCGACAATAGATTTGCTGATAAAATAGCAATGGAATTGGCTCTCAAACAGCAGCCACAACTGCAAGCGGCTGCAGTTGAACTTCGATCCACCATAACAGAACCAAAGTTAAAACAGGCACAGGAGCAAGCCTCGCTACAGGAGCATCGTTGTTGGCTAAAAGCAGGTTGCTTTCAAGACAATTTTGATAGGTGGATAAGGGCTTTGAAAATCAACCAAATGTATGAAGCTCGCAGATTTTATACTTTTGGAGGAGTTTAAAAATTCAATTCCTGATGTAGTAAGAACTCATGTCGAAGAGCAGAAGGTTAAAACTGCGAGATTAGCAGCAGAAATGGCAGATGATTATGAATTAGTTCATAAATCAAAGTTTGGTTTCCGACATCAGTTTCAGCCCGTGAGGGATAGAAACTGGGGGCATGAGAAATACTCAAGTGGTAAAGGTAGAGGTGATCTGATGGGAGATAATAAGGAGAGTGTACCTCAGATTAAAAAAGAAATCCAGGAGAGTGGAAAAGAAATGAAAAGTTTCAAATGTTTTCACTGTAATAAACTAGGCCATGTAAAGTCACAGTGTTTGTGGTTGAAGAAAAGGACTGGGAAGGCTGATGTGGTAAAACAGAAGAAGACAGTGGGGTTTGTTAAAGTGGTAAAGGAAAACCCAAGTGAAGTGAAGGAGGTGCAAAAGATTGTACAGTCTGATCAAGAGGTGATTGATAAGAATGTGCCAGATCTTTTTAAAGAATTTACTTGTGTGGGTATAGTTTATTCATGTGTATCAGGAGAAGCAGGTAATGAAGTCACAATTTTAAGAGATACGGGAGCTAGTCAATCTTTGATGGTAAGAGATGAGGAGTTATGTAGTCTGGGAAGAATGTTGCCAGAAAAGGTGGTAATCTGTGGAATTCAGGGTGAGAGGAGTAGTGTTCCATTATATAAGGTAAGGTTGGAAAGTCCAGTGAAGAATGGTGAAGTGGTAGTAGGAGTAATAGAGAAACTATCTTGTCTAGGAATACAGTTTATCTTGGGTAATGATATAGCTGGATCACAGTTGGGAGTGATGCCTACTGTGGTTGATAAGCCAGTGGAAAATCAGACAACTGAAGTGTTGAAGGACGAATATCCTGGGATTTTTCCGGATTGTGTAGTAACAAGGTCGCAAAGTCACAGGTTAAGACAAGAGGAGATATCAAAGAGTGAAGTTGAAGTGCATGTATGATTTGTCAAAGTAATAATCGGTGGTAGTGGGCATGTTTTCAGGGTGGGTAGAGGCTTTTCCAACCAAAAGAAATGATGCTAGAACAGTGGTAAATATTCTGTTAAAGGAAATAATACCTAGCTTTGGGATACCAATGGGTATTAACAGTGACAGGGGAACTCATTTCACTAGCAAATTGACCAAAGCCCTAACAGAAGCCATGGGATTTGATTGGAAATTGCATATACCATATCAGCCACAATCCTCAGGAATGGTGGCAAGGGCGGATGGAATAATCAAAACTGCAGTTACAAAAGTGTGTCAACAAAATGGGCTGCTATGGCCAGGTGCCATACCCATAGTAATGTATGCCCTGAGAAATCAGAGAAATCGTAACACATGTTTAACCCCGTATGAGATATTAATGGAACGTCCCATAACAACTGGAACTAAACCCCCAATGACTCCAGCGGCAGTAGCCTTAATATGGGCAGATGAGGCATCACTAAAATATGCCCAGGCCATGTGTGAAACTGCTAAAAAAAACACATGAAAAGGTGCAACAGGCTCAGATGCATCCAAAAGAGGGAAATACACACCCTTTAAACTTGGAGATCAAGTATATGTGAAAGCACTAAACCAAGATACTTTTTCTCCCAGGTGGAATGGACCCTACCAAGTGCTGCTGACAACCCGAACAGCCGTTAAAGTAAAAGAAAAGCCAGTTGGGATCCATACAACTCAGTGCAAACTACATCATACGGAACTTTGAGAGTACTAGCAAAACGCTAACCTGAAGAGAATGATGGGATTGATGTTTTTATATTATCATATTAATCCAACATCATGTAGAGGGTAAAATGCATACTAACACCTTTTTTTTTAAAAATAATTTTTATTGAAAATTTTGAATTTATACAACAATAACGCACCATAGTAAAATACCAAAAATAACAATAATATTAACAATCATAAACATTCGCCCCACCTCCATGAATAACACAGCATTTTAACAACAACACAAATTAACACAATATAAAGTTACAGAATAGACACTACAGTAAGGAACCCCCCCCCCCCGGGGTTGCTGCTGCTATTGACCAAGTTACCTATCTCTGAGCCAGGAAGTCCAGAAAAGGCTGTCATCGTTTATAGAACCCTTGTATTGATCCTCTCAGGGCAAATTTGACCCTTTCCAATTTTATAAATCCCGCCATGTCACTGATCCAGGTCTCCACACTTGGGGGCCTTGCATCCTTCCACTGTAGCAGAATCCTTCGTCGGGCTACTAGGGACGCAAAGGCCAGGACACCGGCCTCTTTCGCCTCCTGCACTCCCGGCTCTACCGCAACTCCAAAAATCGCGAGTCCCCACCCTGGTTTGACCCTGGATCCAACCACCCTCGACACCGCCCCCGCCACCCCCTTCCAGAATTCTTCCAGTGCTGGGCATACCCAGAACATATGAGCATGGTTCGCTGGACTCCCCGAACATCTGGTGCACCTGTCCTCACCCCCAAAGAACCTACTCATCCTAGTCCCGGACATGTGCAGCACCTTAAATTGGATGAGACTAAGCCTCGCACATGAGGAGGAAGAGTTGATTCTCTCCAAGGCATCCACCCAAGTCCCGCCCTCTATCTGCTCCCCAAGTTCCCCCTCCCATTTAGCCTTCAGCTCCTCCACTGACGACTCCTCCACCTCCTGCATTACCTTATAGATGTCAGACACCTTCCCCTCTCCTACCCACACCCCCGAAAGCACTCTGTCCATCGTCCCCCGCGAGGGCAGCATAGGGAATCCCTCTACCTGTCGCCTAGCAAACGCCTTTACCTGCAAGTATCTGAACATGTTCCCTTGGGGAAGGCCAAATTTATCTTCCAGTTCCCCCAGGCCCGCAAACCTCCCGCCAGTAAACAGGTCCCTTAATTTGCTGATGCCCGCCCTTTGCCACCCCCTAAATCCCCCATCCCTGTTCCCCGGGATGAACCGATGGTTGCCACCCAGTGGAGCCTCCATCGAGCCCCCTGTTTCCCCCTGATGCTGTCTCCACTGTCCCCAAATTCTTAGGGTCGCCGCCACCACCGGGCTCGTGGTAAACCTCTTAGGGGAGAGCGGCAATGGCGCCATTACCATGGCATCCAGGCTCGTACCTGTACATGACGCCATCTCCATTCTTTTCCACGCCGCCCCTCCCCCCTCCATCACCCATTTACGCACCATTGACACATTGGCCGCCCAATAGTAGCCCAGAAGGTTGGGCAGCGCCAGCCCGCCTCTATCCCGCCCTCGATCCAGGAACACCCTCTTCACTCTCGGAGTCCCATGTGCCCACACAAAGCTCAAAATACTGCTAGTCACTCTCCTAAAGAAGGCCCTGGGATAAAGATGGGCAGGCACTGAAAGAGGAACAAGAACCTCGGAAGCACCATCATTTTGACGGACTGTACCCTCCCCGCCAACGATAATGGCAGCATGTCCCACCTCTTGAACTCCTCCTCCATCTGATCTACAAGTCTGGTGAAGTTATGCTTGCATACTAACACCTTAATATACATGTCTCACTCATACGCAGAGAGGGTAAATAAATTCAGTTGTTGGGTTTGTACACAAATTCCCAGATGCTTGGGGAGGGCTTCCCTGTGCGACCTATCCCATTCACCAGTAAAGAGATAGCAGAATGGGCTCTCAGACAAAATAATACACAAAATAATACACAAAATAATAATTCACCTGAGGAAGGAACAGTGCTCCGAAAGCTAGTGTTTGAAACAAACATGTTGGACTTTAACCTGGTGTTGTAAGACTTCTTACAAAATAATACAGGGCATGGGGAATATACACAGGATATGTTAGATTGGAGATTAACTGGAAACGATATGAATAGGTTTGAGGAATGGTGGGGGCCTAGGTTTAATGTAACACGTCAACCGCCCTGGTTGATCTTTCCCAATTATACTGGAGTATAATTGGAAGTATATGCTTTAAGAATCATAAAACATATGGGACCCACTCAGTTGGCACGAGTCAGTGCGACCAGACCTTGAATTGGCAACCTCCTATGTTCCACCTTACAGCTAAAGGATTATTCATCTTTGATTAGTCAGGAGTTGAAAATCAAACTAGTGGAGGTTCCTGGGAAGGGGATCCAATTAGACTAATGATGATTGATAGTAAAGGAAACCTGACCGTATATAACGGCACGTATTTTATCTATGGATGTAAGGTGTACCCGTGGTTACCAGAAAATTGGGAAGGCACCTGCTATTTGGGATATGTAGTCCCTTAAGTACATCATGTCTAGCAACTGCAGGACCATCTCCATCACACGACGACACAAATTGTTATGACATGGGCACAATTGCTGGGAATAATGATACCACCGTTAGGAATAGCCACTAAGGGCAGCTCGGTGGCCTAGTGGTTAGCACAACCGCCTCACGGCGCTGAGGTCCCAGGTTCGATCCCGGCTCTGGATCACTGTCTGTGTGGAGTTTGCACATTCTCCCCGTGTCTGCGTGGGTTTCGCCCCCATAACCCAAAAATGTGCAGAGTAGGTGGATTGGCCACACTAAATTGCCCCTTAATTGGAAAAAATAATTGGGTAATCTAAATTTATAAAAAAAAAGGAATAGCCACTAATGCATACAAACTACGCGAACTGCAAGACATCCTTGAGCAGGTAGCTAATGACACTGCAGAAGCTATTGACCAGATCGAAACTGAGATGGTTGCTATAAGAGCAGTTGCCCTGCAGAATAGAATGGCTCTTGATTTCTTGTTAGCTGAAAAGGGAGGTACTTGACTGTTGCACGTACATCCCTGATAACTCAGACAAAATTGATAATCTGGTGGATCACATTCATAGAGAGGTGACAAGATTACATGAAAATGAGGGTTGGGACATTGGCTTTGGATGGTCGGATCGTCAGGACAGAAGATTGTGTTCTGGATTATAATTGCCATTGTAATCTTGATTGTCGTATGGTTACTGTTTTAATGTTGCGCAAGATATTTTTATTGTACGAACACGGGAACAGCCCTAGCCACCTTGCCTCCTTGCTACCAGGCTCATAACACGCAGGGAACTGTCATACATCGATTCCCCTTACATTATAACCCACCCTACATGATAATTTACTGAAAGGTGTTGATCAGAAGATCAACAAGTAGGGAATTGTGGAAGGGAAATTAATGAGTTGCCAATTTAGAAGCATGGTGGGAAATGCATGTGAACTTGAAGCATGGATACATAACAGAAGTCACATCATACCATTTTCTACTGTGGACACGGAATGCGAGTCTATCATAGGAGCGGACGGGTGTGAGAACCTGAACCTAGTTGAGCGGCTGTACATTCCAGACAGCGCTACAACAGATGATAATTGTGACTGACAATAAGATATAATGGTGCAGCTATCTGATGAGATGCAAGCGGCAGTTAAAGTAAAGGACGACAAACCAGATGAAGAGATGAAGGAACCAAAGGGAATTCCAGAATTCTGGTTCAGTCTTCAAAAATTAGGATTTGCTCAGTCACATAATGAGCATGATGAGCCTATCCCAAACCATCTGCAAGATGTACGTGTAAAATGTTCAGATCCTCGATAGCCAATGAACTTCACTGTGGAGTTCAAGTTTGACCCAAATGAGAATTTCACAAACGAGGTACTGACAAAAACATACCACATAGAGTTGCAGCCTGACGGGTCAGGTTTTTTCGTCTTTGAAATCATGGGCTGTGCAGGGTGCCAGATCGACTGGAAGCAAGAGAAAAATATCACATTCAAAACCATTAAAATGAAGAAGAAGCATATGGGTCAGGCTACTGGTGGAACAGTCATGACAACTGTGCTACGTGACTCTTTCTTCTAGTCCTCCTGAAATTCCGCAGCATGGAGAGTTGGATGAACGTTCTGCAGCAAGACTCACTGCAGACTTGGAAATTGGTCACTGCATGAACACATAATTCCATGAGAAGTGTCATACTTCACAGAAGATGCTATTCCAGACGATGATGATGACTCCGATGATGATTAATATGATGATAGTTACGATGACCATGATTACAATGAAAAAAATGGAGACTCTGATGGTAAACTCAATGAGGACGACTATGAAATGCTTTTCAGGTAGTTTGGCGGGAGTGACGAGGCGATCACAAGGGGTGCCCAGTCTACGCAGGACAACTTTTAGTGTGAAAACTCTAAGATGGCGTATGCAGAGGCTGAAAGTGAGATTGCAATAGCAGACACATCAGATTAGAGCAACCCGACCGTGAACAGACTGGTAACTGAAGAAATAATCCCCATTCTGGAGAAACTGACTCCAGAGGCATCATGGAATTTACAGTGCAGGAAGCCATTCGGCCTATTGTGTCCACACTGGCCCTTGAAAAGGGCACCCCAATTAAACCCACATCTCCACCGTATCCCTGCAACCCAGTAACCCCACTCAAGCCTTTTTGGACACTAAGGGCAATTTAGCATGGCCAATCCACCTAACCTGCACAACTTTGGATAGTGGGATGAAACCGGAGCACCCGGAGGAAACCCACGCAGACATGGGGAGAACATACAGACTCGGCACAGACCCAAGCTGGGAAACAAACCTGGGACCCTGGCGCTGTGAAGCAACCATGCTAACCACTGTGCTACTGTTCTGCGCATCAGCTATGTCAATTCCCCCCACCCCAATTTCCCTCTCTCCCAAACTCTCCTTACGCCATTTTCTCTGTCCCCCCATTCCCTCTCCACCCCATTTCCCTCCTTCCCCATCCCCAGTCACTCTATTTACCTCCTTCCCCCATTCCTCTCCTCCCCCCCGCCTCCTGGAAGGTATCACCGGGTTCTGAAAAACAAACACAAAGATCAGATGTGGCGAGGATGCGAGGTGTCAGCCAGTGATTTTGGGGGGAGTGGATTTGGGGAGTTTGAGGAGTGACAGGCGGAACTGATGCCAGGAGAGAGATGGTAACTTACCCTTGCAGCTCGGAGGACATCAATGGTCTTCTTCCATCTTTGGACGGTGGTCCTCCTGGTCATACTGTCCATACTGACAGCCATTGCTAATGCTTCCCAGGCAACCATCTTGCTGCTGGTCCTCCGATCCTCTGGGGAATCAGGATGTTCCTCCCTCTGATCCACAGTGTTGAGAAGCCTGGCCAGGTCGGAACCCCAAAGCGAGGAGCAGGTCTGCAGCTGCCTTGCTTGTGTGTTGACAGGGAGTAAGTGGTGAGGAAGCTCCTCAGTTCCCTCTTGTTACCGGTGAGAAGCTGAGGCGTGAGTCCAGCGAATCAAACGGCGAGGTGACCAGTAATGACGAGAAGCTCGTGGGGGCTCATGTTTGGCACAAATTTGTTACGGATGCCTGGGCAGCTCTCAACAGTGGCTAAGAAACTGGACCAGAACCATAAAGTTTTTAAGTTTTAAGGAAGTGCGGAAAGATTGATTTGTTCTGATATAAGAAATAGGAGTGGTTATTTTATGAACAAACTTTATTCAAACAAAAGAAGAAATAAACAATATTTAAACATTTAAACTTCAACCCGAACGATATCAGATTACGTGCAGTTTCTTAACCCTAATACATAAGTTCCCATTAAACAGCACTTCAAAACTGGGGGCTGGCTTAGCTCACTTGGCTAGCTGGCTGGTTCATGACACAGAGTAAGATCAACAGTGTGGGTTCAATTCCCGTATCAGGTGAGGTTATTTGTAAAGCCCCCCCCCACCTTCTCAACCTTGCTCCTTACCTGAGGTGTGGTGATCCTCAAGTTAAATCACCACCAGTCAGCTCACCCCCTCAAAGGGGAAAGCAGTCTATGGGACTATGATGACTTTGTCTTCCCTTTACTTCAAAAGAACATATAGCTCTTATTCCACTTACACAGGTGAAATTTGCATTCCAAACTTTTCAAAAGCCTGAAATTTGCATTCCAAACTTTTCAAAAGCCTATCTCTGGGATAGCTTTTCATGACCTCTTTCTGTGGCTTTTCCAATCCTTCTCTCACCTGTTCAAACAGGATGGGTGGCACGGTAGCTCAGTGTTGCTGTTGCACTGTTGATTCACAGCTCCAGAGTCCCAGGTTCAATTCCTAGCTTGGGTCACTGTCTGTGTGGAATCTGCTCGTTCTCCCTGTATCTGCACGGATTTCCTCTGGGTACTCCGGTTTACTCCCACATGTCCTGAAAGACGCGCTGTTAGGTCATTTGGACATTCTGAATTCTCCCTCTGTGTACCTGAACAGGCGCCGGAGTGTGGCAACTAGGGTAGTTTCACAGTAGCATCATTGCAGTGTTAATGTACTTGTTACACTAATAAAGATTATTATTATTATTAGGTCAGGTGTGGGTGTATCCCTCTGACTCTGTGCTAGTTTTTCCCTGTCTGTTTAACCCCTAAATTGCCTATGACATGTTTGATCCCATTTCTGGACCCAAATTCTAATATGTCCCTCGCATAACGAAGTGCCATTAAATATGGGCCACGATTTTGCCAATGCAGCCCTCAAGGAACACCCTGCCAAACCCGGCCAAAATGTCACTTAAGAATTTTTTCTGGACTTCCGGTGGCGGTGATGTGCTGAGCAGTCACATGTCAGGTGGCTCTCCTCCAGAATACAATCGAATAGGCCCTTTTAGATGAATTAAGCCCGAAAATTCGGACTGATCTCACCCACAAGTAAGAAAGGCAGGAAGAATAGGTGCAGTATGCCAGCGAATGGGAGCTCAAGAGACCGCAGAGAAAGTAGAAGGAGAAGGTCAAGCGCAGTGGGTGAGCGAGTCAGCAGATCCACGAGGCGATGGGTTCCATGCCACCCCAGAGAGAGGGAGACCAACGACTCAGACAATGGCCTCCCCCACCGCCATCTGGAGGTGGATGGAAGACATTCCTGATGAAGGAATTGTGAAACAAATGAGTAAAGTGAAGATTCAGATGGCGGTGACAGAGGCTTTGGTCACCATGCAGATAGTGATAGACGGAATGGGGAAGAAATTGGAAGCTCAGGGGAAGACGATCCTAGAGCTTGAAAAGGTGTCAATGGACCAGAACCACAGAATTGTTGGTCCGGAGGTCAAATTATTATTATTATTATTAGATTATTATAAACAAAAAGGTTGGAGGTGACCCAGGGGAGCCTGAAGTAGAAGGTCGAGGACCAGCAAAGTCGGTCTCAGCGCCAGAATATATGGATCATGGGCCTACCAGAGGGGATCGAGGGCAGGGACCCAACCGACTATGTGGCCCAGATGCTGGGCACCCTAGTCAGGACGGACAGCTTCCCCAAACTGCCAGAGATCGACAGGCACATAGATTTCTCCGACTGGAGCCCAAGGCCGGGGGAGCAGCCAAGGGCAATTATTGCCAAATTACATAGATACCAGGAGCGGGAGAAGGTCCTGCGGTGGGCAAGGCAGACAGAGGCCAGCAGCTGGGAAATACATAGAATCCAGGTCTACCAGGACATTGGGGCATACTTGGCAGAGCGCAGGGCTGAGTTCAACCAGGCGAAATGCTATTCCCAGACAGGCTCTGGGTTACATTCCAAAAGAAAGAACACTATTTCAACACCCCAGCAGAGGCAGAAGAGTTCATGTGGATGAATGACCTGGACAAGGGGCAGACAAAGCAGCGTTAAGGATGAAGCAAAGAAAGAAGAGGAGAGAACTGTGATGGACTTGTACAATGTTTGCGCGGGACAGTCCTGCCTCGCTTTGAGAAAAAACACCAGATCACAGGTAAGGGTGAGGGCAGTGGAGCACAGGAGAGGGTGAAGCAGAGACAGTGGGAACAGCAATCTAGTGGGCATAGGAAAGGGTAAGATCAGCCCTGGGACGGGGGTGGGGGGGGGGGGGGGGCACCACGATAGCAAGGAAAGCTAGCACTAGGAAGCATGAAAACAGGGGGGGGGGGGGGCTGTGGCACACCTAACGGCAGGGAGGGAGCATCTGGCAAGGGATGGGCCCAAAGGATAGGGCAATAAAAAAAATTTATTAAAAAAAAAGATTTTTTTCTGTTGAATCATGCCTTGCATCTCTGCACATTTTTGACAAAGTCCCTTGATGTGTTCAGTGCTTTCCTGATGAAGCTTTCTTTGTTTCGGTCAATCATAAGCCAGAGACTCCCATGAGTCGAGAGGGAGTTTTGACCTATGCATGGATACTTTTTTTAAATAATCATTTTATTGAGGTAGTTTTGGTATAGTAACAACAAAATAAACAATATACATGAAACCATAAACATAGTGCAAAAGCCATTTATCTCTCGTACAGGTCCCACCCTTATTGACCTCCTATTCTAATCTAACCTACTCCCCCCCCCACCCCCACCCCCCTCCCCCCCCCCCCCCCCCCCCCCCCCCCCACCCCCCTTCTGCTGACGATTAATTTTCCGCGAAGGAGTCGACAAACAGTTTCCACCTCCGGGCGAACCCTAACATTGACCCTCTCAAGGTGAACTTGATTTTCTCCAAACAGAGAAAACTAGCCATGTCCGATAGCCAGGTCTCCGTCTTCGGGGGCTTTGAGTCCCTCCAAGCTAATAATATCCGTCTCCGGGCTATCAGGGAAGTAAAGGCCAGAACGTCTGCCTCTTTCTCCTCCTGGATTCTTGGGTCTTCTGACACCCCGAACATTGCCACCTCTGGACTCAGCGCCACCCTAGTTTTTAACACCGTGGACATGATGTCCGCAAACCCCTGCCAGAATCCCCTAAGCTTTGGACATGTCCAAAACATATGGACATGGTTCGCTGGTCCTCCCACACATTTTGCACACCTGTCCTCCACCCCAAAGAATCCGGGCTACTGTCATGTGAGCCCGGTGAACAACCATAAATTGTATCAGGCTGAGCCTGGCACATGTTGCAGACGTGTTGACTCTACTAAACGCGTGTGCCCATAGACCAGCCACTATCTCACCTCCCAGCTCCTCTTCCCACTTGCGCTTCAGCTCCTCGATCTGCGTCTCCTCCGACCCCATAAGCTCCTTATAAATGTCCGAGACGCTCCCTTCTCCTGCACACCCTCTGGAAACTACTCTGTCCTGAATCCCCCTTTGCGGTAGGAGCGGGAAGGTTGACACCTGTTTACGAAGGAAGTCCCGCACCTGCAGATATCTGAATTTGTTTCCCCTCGCCAACGCAAACTTTTCCTCCAATGCCCTCATACTCAGAAAATTCCCTTCTATGAATATATATCCCCCATCCTCTCAATCCTCACTCTCCGCCATAACCGGAACCCCTCGTCCATACTCCCCGGGACAAACTCGTGATTATCACAGATTGGGGGCCAGACCGATGCTCTCTGTGCTCCCACATGCCGCCTCCACTGACCCCAAACTCTCAGGGCTGCCACCACCACTGGACTGGTGGAGTACCGTGCTGGCGGGAACGGCAGAGGCGCAGTTACCAACGCCCCCAAACTGGTGCCCTTACATGAAGTCGCCTCTATACGCACCCATGGCAACCCCTCCCCCATCACACACTTCCTAATCATGGCTATATTAGCCGCCCAGTAATAGTTGCTAAAATTCGTCTTGCCCGCCCAGACGAAGCCCGTGATCACTCTGTTGACCCGTTTAAAAAAGGACCGCGGAATAAAGATGGGGAGACACTGAAATACAAATCGGAATCTCGGGAGGACTGTCATCTTCACCGTTTGCACCCTCCCAGCCAGAGACAATGAAAGCGCGTCCCATCTCCGTAAATCGTCCTTCATTTGGTCCACCAGCCGGGCCAGATTCAATTTATGCAGCCGGTCCCATTCCCGTGCCACTTGGTTACCTAGGTACCTAAAGCTTCCCTTTACTAACCTAAACGGCAGCTCTCCCAGTCGCCTCTCCTGTCCCCTTGCCTGGACCACAAACATCTCACTCTTTCCCATATTTAGCTTATACCCCGAAAACCGGCCAAATTCCCCAGGAATCCTCATGATTTCTTCCATTCCCCCTATTGGGTCCGAAACATATAGAAGCAGGTCATCCGCATAGAGCGAAACCCTGTGCTGCACGTCTTGCTGGGCGCCGGTGGAGGAAGACGGCACCGCGCATGCGCGGGTTCGTGCCGTCTGTGCGACCTTGGCCGCCAGAAATGACGCGCGAACGGTGCTTTTCATGATGTCATCCGCCCATGCGCTGGTTCCAACCCGCGCATGAGCGGATGACATAATGAAAAGCGCCATTCGCGCGTCATTTCTGGTGGCCGAGGTCACGGCCGGGAACGATGGGGGCCCGCTCCTACCCCCCCAGGTGGGGGTGAATTAGGTGCAGGGAGCGGGCCCCAAGGCCGTCGTGAACCACGGCCGAGTTCATGATGGCCTCCGCGATTTTTGGCCTTAGCGGAGAATACCGCCCCCCCCCCCCCACCCCCCCCCCCCCCCCCCCCCCTGCCCCCCCCGTGTCCACTACATAGAGAACTGTTTAATTTGTGCACAGAATAACCCGGAGAGGTATTCAAAGAAGGCACAATTCAGCCACACTCGCCCCATTAATGGCCCCTGGACTAACCTCCAGATCAATTTTATAGGTCCATTGCCCCCTTGCAGGAACGGCTATAAATATGTTCTGGTGGTCATAGATACCTTTACCAAATGGGTAGAAGTATTCCCTTCACGCACCATCACAGCAAAGACAGCCGCAAAGATCCTGACCCACCATATCTTTACAAGATGGGGACTCCCCAGAAGTATAGAATCAGATCAGGGATCTCATTTTACAGGACGGGTCATGAGGAACGTCCTGACCATATTCGGAATAAAACAGAATTTTCACATTGCATATCACCCCCAGTCAAGCGGGATAGTAGAACGCATGAATCGGACTCTAAAATCGACCCTTAGAAAGATGGTACAGGAGAACAGTTCGACTTGGGATTCAGTGCTCCCATTCGCACTAATGTTCATACACAATACAGTTTCATCATCTACAGGTTTCACCCACACACACACTCATGACCGGACGCCCTATGAAAGGATCAGAATTCCTTTTAGGACTCGACATGACCAGCCCAGAAGTGACGCCCCTCACACACTAGAAAGCAGTTAAACAATTAGTTGAGACTGTAAGGTCTGCTCAGCTAGCAGCCGCAGTAAAATGGGTAAAAGGAGGAAGCAGAGCAAGACCTGTTTCGACAAAAATGTCCACCCCACAGAGTTTCAGGTTGGGCAACAGGTTATGTTATCTGTTTACAACCCCAGCACGTTTTTGGCTCCAAAATTTTCCGGCCGTACTCAATTTCGGACAAAATCAGCCCCTCAGTTTATAGGATAAAGTACCCCAACGGTAAGACTGCGTGGTTTCATATTAACCAGCTAAAGGCTTATGGAACACAGTCAAATCACTCGCACCATGTCCTGCTAGACGCAGCAGAACACCTCGCCCCGCCCACAAGAGACACATTTCCACCCTCCCCCTCACAGACCAGTTCCTCATCGGACTCGACCTCGACTCCGCCCACTGACTCCAGACCACGCCCCGGAACGCCCACAAGCTGCCACAGCAGAGACAGTGACAGTGACTGTGAGACTGAGGACAGCCACAGCACTCCACCCTACAGCCCCCACTTCAGTGACTTTGACCCCGACTCCAGTGACCCCATGGAGATCACCTACATTAAAAATCCAGACCCACACCCAAACCCACCACCCAACACTGACGACCCCGACAACGCTCCTTCAATTTTAGACCCCACGATTTGGCATAGGGACAATTCTTGGAGACTTGTCCGCAATGATGAGAGTGACCCCCGGTCACACAATGTGAAAATTGCATGCCTGATCCATACAAGGGTATGGGGTCTGGGAGAAGAGGATGACTTGATGTCTGACTCCCGACACGGCAACCCCTTTGCGACCCTGTTCACAGAGAATGAGGAGAAGTGAGGTGTCCAGATGATGTAAAAAGAGGAACCGCTTGAGAGAAGCGTTGTCCTTTCTTTTTTTTAAATAAATTTAGATTAGCCAATTATTTTTTCTAATTAAGGGGCAATTTTAGCATCGCCAATCCACCTACTCTGCACATTTTTGGGTTGTGGGGGCGAAACCCACGCAGTCACGGGGAGAATGTGCAAACTCCACACGGACAGTGACCCAGAGCCGGGATCGAACCTGGGACCTCAGCGCCGTGAGGCGGTTGTGCTAACCACTAGGCCACCGTGCTGCCCGCCGTTGTCCTTTCTGATGGAACCTGCACGGATGTTTGTTTGTTTGTATGTTAAATGTTTGATTCGGAGATTGGCCACTTACTTTTCAGCTGAAAAGCTTGTGACCACCTCACATGCACGTTAGTTTGTCCGCCGATATTTCTGAGAACTTGACTCATCTGAAATGTCTGGAGCCCAGCTCAACTTTTCACAAGGAGCACCTTGGCTCCTCCCCTTTTTTTTAGGTGCCCCTCTATTCCGGGAATAGAGGCTGCAATTCCACTATGACTACATTCTTGCCCGTTCGTTTCAGGTTGCTCAGGCAGTGGAGAAACGGCATTGAGGACCCGCCCTGTCTGAGGACCACACCTTTAGTCAGCTAAGCTCGGGTACAGCACAGCACGCCCTACCCGGGGATCCCATACAACTCTTACCCGTCGCGGCCCATACGCAACTCATTCGACCTTTCGTTTCTAAAGCTTGGTTTCAGTTTTGTTTTAGGTAGCCCTTCGGCCGCCACTCCATATGCTATTTACATCCAAGAACATTTTGGGATGGTAAATTTCCACACTCCGCGAGATGGCTCGCACTGGTTTAAGATAAGTATATGTCTGGTCCTAAATCCGTTTTTTGAAAAAGAAAATGAGGGAGTCACATGGAGGTGACCATCATAAAGGGAAAATTGGAACAAGAGGACAGATATACTTAAAGTCAAGATATTAAGCTGAACACTAACAGATAATATGCTTGATCCCTTAGCTTTCGGACGTTCGGAAAGGAACCGAAGCAACAGCACAGCAATATCCCAGGAAAGAAGAGAAGAGAAGAGACAGAGAAGATGAAGAGCATTCAAATTGTTATGTTTTAGCTATTGTGGCATCTGTGTGGTTGCGCGTGGATGCGGACCCCCTTTCCCACAGTACAAAATTTGCTAACTTCTCCCAAACCCAGACTACCCCCAGCCCAGTCAATGGTAACAGTACCCCGACATGGTGTACCAAATTTCTGACATGGTACTCCTTGTCATATGTAATAGAATCACTCTTGGTGATTGCAGTCCTATGTATCATAGTCCAGACCCCCAGGATGAGGAAATGGAGAAGGAGAGCCCACCGCTCGCGGGCCTCAACAGTGTACAGAGTCCAATCCCCCATTTTCGGATTCTACCAATCCCCCCCAACCCCTTGATGTATAATAAAGGATTTAATTTTGATACGATCTGTAAATGAAGATTATTGCGGTTGTATTATAATGTTCTGCGTTCGACTGCCGAGTCAGAAAATGAAATGTAAAGATGCTGTTGTATGAATGAGTAAGGGTTTAGAATGTTGTAGAATGTTTTAAATATGAGGTTAGAGTAGTTTATTAAGATAGTTAGAGGTTCCTGATTCGAATTGGTAATGCATGTCCCCTTTGACATAGCGCCAATCAGAAATTGTCAGTTAAAATTTTTTTTTGCCATAGTTGAGGAAAGAATAGAAGCCATGGAACTCGCTGAGGTCAGGGGACCCAAAGACACCATACTTAGGTGATCCTTCATGATTTCTCATGAGGATCACAAGGAGGGAGTGTAGCCACCGGAGTTAACCATTCCCTGAATACAAAATGAAGGACCGCAAAGCATACAGGTTAAAATGGACAATGTTTGCAGCACCAGCAGGCTGCACCTAGCAAATGTGGATTCTGTCTGCTAAGAGAGCAAACAGCACCGAAACGAACATTCCGCATACTAATGAGGCAATCTCCGGGATAGTTAACATAGTAATGGAACGATTCCAGAGACAATGGACACAAATGGAGAAGTAACTGCAACATTGTAAAGAATACCAGACACCCCGGCACCAGCGGGGTTCAAAAACAAAGAACCTGAAAGCCCGCCCAGTAGCCAAGGAACAGCATCAGTATTGGGGGGATTCAAACATATCGATTGGGAAGAGACCCAATCGATTCTGAGCAGGTAAAAGGGTCCGCCCAAAGGGGCGCGGATCCCTAGGACCTATAAAAGACAGGTCCCACATTTAGTTCATTCTTCTTGTCCAGCCCTCCTCTCTCCTTGACCAGCCCTCCTCTGTGGACCAGCACCTCGACCAGCTTTTGCCAAGAAGACCTTGAACGAGAGAGAGGAGAGGTTTGGGACAGCAGCCGCCAGCAAATAAGTGTCTCACAACGATCGCTACCAGAGGTAGACACTCCTGACCCCTTTTAATCTATACCAACCTGAAGTCTGCAGACCAGAGCAGAGCAAGAGGCCTTGTTCCCTGATCCGGCAGTTCCTTCGAGATAAGTATTAGTTTATTTAGCTGTAGGAATAGTTTAATCCTTTTAGCGTGTGCATGGGTAGTTTTATAATTGTATTATAATAAACTCAGTTGTTTGAACTTACTAATTGGTGTATGGTTTTATTGCTTTGAACTTCACCTTGAAACTTGTGGCGGTATCTTAACGATACCTGGCGACTCCAGAGTTAAGTAAAGAAACAGAGACAAATTGAGTGTTAAGCACACTCACCCAGAACGAGCAACAAAAGTCCAACGCTTCCTCAGGCAACTCAAAATGCTGATCCTCATTCGTGACCCAGAGACAGGCTGGGTATAACAGTCCAAACATCACCTTGTTCCTAAAAAGGAACGGCCTGATCTGCTTGAAGCCTGCTCTTCTCCTGGCCACCTCTACACTCAGGTCTTGGTAAACCCGCAGGATGCGATTGTCCCATTTACAGCTCCGTGTCTGCTTGGCCCACTGTAGAATGCACTCCTTATTCGAGAACCTGTGGAATCTCACCACCATTGCCCTTGGGGGGTCTCCCATTCGCAGCTTCCTCTGCTGTTCCTCTGTGAGCCCTATCCACCTCCACAGGCCGGGAGAATGCCCCATCCCCCAGCAGTTTCACAAACATGTCTGCGATGTATGTCCCAGCGTCCATTCTTTCGGACCCCTCCGGGAGCCCGACGATTCTTAGGTTCTGCCGGCGGGACCTATTTTCTAGGTCCTCCACCTTATCCAGGAGCTTCTTCTGCTGGTCCCTCAGCATCCCCACCTCCAGCTCCACCGCAGTCTGATGTTCCTCCTGCTCAGCCAGCGCCTTCTCCACCTTCTGGATCCCGGATCCTGGGCGTCCAATCTATGCTCCAACCGCTCAATCAACTCTTTTATCAGGTCCAAGCAGTCCCGTTTCTGCGTAGCAAAGCCTTCCTGAATGACTTGCATCAGCTGCTCCATAGACTGCTGGGTCGACAAGCCAGAGGTCTGAACCTCCGCCATGCTGTCTTCTGTTGCAGCTACAGCCCAAGCCTGCTCTATCCTTTTGTTTCTGCCCTTATGAACACTTCTAGTCCTTCTCTCCATGCACCGAAGTGGGAATTCAGTAAACAATAGCCACTAACATACATAACAATTCAAGTCCGGTAGAAAAACGGGGGGAAAGGTGCAAAAGTCCGACCAAAGCGGGAGCCACCAAATGTGCGACTTACTCCTTCATATCCGCCACTGGAAGTCCAGTGCAGGCATGCTTTGAGGACAACCCTAAGACATTGCTCTGCCCTCTCGGTGTCTTTGAGGGCAACAATTTGGAAGTCTGGTATTAAGCTTATGAACTGCATGTCCCATCCAGTGGAGATGGCTTTGAGTGATTAGCGGCTCGATGCTGGACAGGTTGGCTTGGGAGAAGATGTTGCTGTTAGACCATTCTTTTTACAATTGCATTTGGAAGATCTTAAAAAGGCGTCACTGGTGGTACTTTTCCAGTGCTTTGAGGTGCCTTCTGTAGCTTGTCCAAGTCTCTGAAGAATAGAGGAGTGGGGGGGGGAATCACTGCTGCATCACTTACTGTCAAGTTTGAGATCCTGCTACTTAAACAATCTTTCCCTCAGTTGGCTGAAAGCTGAGCTGGACATTGGAGGTGATGATGATTGTGTACCATGTTGGCAGCCAATGTATACTGTGGTATACAACCATACTCAACGTGGTATACTAACTGGATGTTAAAGGAGTGGAGTCCCTTCTGGTTGCAGTATATTTCAGAGTTGACACGTGGCACCCACAAAATAACGTGCTTGCAGTCAATGACATCTTGCACCATGGGGAAAACTGCAATTCTCATGAAGCCATGTGGTCCTTCTGCCTGCTTCTCTCTTGTAAGAGAAAATTAAATATATTCAGCTCTCTTTGAATGGATAACCTCAGAGATCTCCCAGGTGCAAATGTGGAAAATATGTGAGATGTTGTGACTGTCGCTTGTTGCAGTCTGGAAGAAGCCCAATACATAAAAGCTCATTGTGAAGGCCATCTTCATAATCACTGACACGGCAGTCTTTCCCATGCCATGAGACTGCAGTTGAGTAGGTGGTAGATTTGAGTCAAGTAGAGACATCTAGCACAATCGTCCCTGAAGAGGTTCAGGTGGAGAATTGCTCCTTGAAAATGCTGGGCAGATATGGGGCTGGATTCTCCGTTTGGGAGACTAAGTCCCCCACGCCGGCATGAAAACGGTGGTGCTTTAAGCCAGGAAAACTGGCGCAAAACGACAACCGATTCACAGTTTTGCTGAGGGCTAGCAGGGAGATAGCATAGAGCTCCCAGCTCTAGCTGCCGATACGGCCTCAAGCATTTCCGGGTCCGTGGCTGCGCATGTGCACGGCGGCCTACAGCGGCCTTGCCGTGCTTCATGGCAGACTCAGCCCGCGGATCCGGACAGCAAAAATAATACCACCCCTTCGGCCACTCGCGTGCTCTGGACCCCTGCCCACAGGGCCCCCAGCCCCGAATGAAGCCCCCACCGCCCGCAGATCGGCCCTCCCCCAACACTGGCACCACCGGACTGAGTCCGCAGCCGCCACACTAAGTTCATGACGGGTGAGGCCACACATATCCCATGCCGTTGGGAACTTGGCCCGTGGGGGTGGAGCATCGCGGGGTATGGCGTACTCCTAGATTTTGCCACTTTTCAGGAGGCGGAGAATCGCAACAGTGGCACTGCCTCCGATTTTGACATCATCGGGGATTCTCCGCTCCCTCGCCGAATGCGATTTTGGCTTTGGGGACCGAAGAATCCTGTCCATGGCCTCTGGCTGAAAATCCTTATCTCTTCCCCCAACAACTTGTCCTGCTCCCTACTGCCTCTGCTCATTTTCATGTAGGCTAAGCGGGGTACATACTCCTGCATACAGTCTGGGAGCAAGTTGTGCAGAATCCTTGAAGTCAGAATTCTGGCAATGTGTGTCACACCACTCCCTGTAGACTTTAGCAACTCTTAACAACTCTGAAGGCATCCAAGCAAGACTCCAATTGCAGCAAGATCCAGCAGAAATTAATCAGCAGCTTACCTGAAACTGGTTTATAATCCCTTTAATAGCATTTGTTGGGGTCCTTCCTAACTGTAAAAACATGTTCAGCTTTCTATGTGTTTAATAGACAGCATTAGCTGGAGATTTGAACTCGAAAATGGCAGAGCTGGCCCCAAATCAATGTTACATGTTAATTAACATTATGATCTGCCTACTCTGCATTCCCAGTGTGCACACTAAGGCCATCGTCAAAATGACTTCCAGCCTGGCTAACACCAGAAGGGAGTGTGCATGTCACCGATAAAATATTGAAGACAAAACAGTATTTGCAGCACTGAAAAATGGCTAGTAAATAGCCAATTTCCACGTCTAACATTCCAATTATTCCTCAGCAACAAGAAAGAAAGCAAATAGATTGCTGACCTTGAGCTAAAACATTAAAGCACAAGTCAGAGGAAATACTGCTCAAATTGTAGTATTCTGGCCAGATCACATCTTGAAGACTATTCTATTCTGGTCATTGCGTCATAAGGGAGACAGAAACTAAGAAAAACATGAGGCACAGAAGACTGTTCCTATTATCTGATATTTGATTATGCGAAAATAATGGATAAACTTGAGGTTTTCAGCCATGATGAGGTTGCTGAAGAATGACTTAAATAGTGTATGATTTAGAAAGGGTAGCTCTACTACTGCAAACTAAACCATGGCACTAGGACAATGGCACATCAGTTCAAACCAATAAAGGACTAATTTACGACTGCTGCCAGGAAATTTTTCAAAGACTGATTAAAATAGATTTTTAAGAAGAATAATGGAAACAACAAGTTTGGAATAATTTAAGAAACATATGTGAACAAGATGGGACAATATTTTTAGATGGATGGGCCAAGTAGCCTTTCCCATCTGCCTCTATTGGACAGCACAATGGTTAGCACTGCTGCCTCACAATGCCAGGGGCCAAGGGTCGATTCCGGCCTTGGGTGACTGCCTGTGTGGAGTTTGCACACTCTCCCCGCATCTATGGGGGTTTCCTTCCTCTCACAGTCCAAATATGTGCAGTTTAGGTGGATTGGCCATAATAAATTGCCCCTTTGTGTATAAAGATGTGCAGGCTAGGTGGCGTTAAAGAGTGGGCCTATGTATGGTGCTCTTCTGAAGGGTCAGTGCAGACTTGATGGGCTGAATGGCCTTCTTATGCACTGTAGCGTTATGAATCTTGTGTTTCTGGAACGAAAAGGCTGGGCCGAGATTAACAGAAACTGTTTGGGCTCCTTCTGTGTTGTATTTTCTATGCATTTGCAATTATTGCCTTCCTTGTGTGCAAAAGAGGCCGAGCAGACCAGGATAACAACTTATACACTGAACGTTGAATCCAATTGACTCTTTACCAAGCATATGGTTAGTAGCAAACAATCAAAGTTCCGATTTAGAGGTTATATGGTATCCACCATCCATCCGGATCATATAAACTAAATTAAAATGAACAATTAAAAAAAAAGTATGCTGCATTCAGAGTTACTTAAAAAAGTCCTTTAAATAATTATTCTTGGAAAATAGAGATTTACACTGGGGGAAAAAGTTGTGTCTTTTGGAATACAAATCTAGTTCTTTCAAACAACATTTTGAGACTGCCCCAAAGATGTGCGCAGCAGAAGCTTGATGCAAGAAACGCTCCATTGTAAATTGAAACCACAGACTCGAAAAGAAAAGCAAAGCAGCAGGTTTCCAAGTCTGCTCGGGCAGGTAAACTCCATAGGAAAGGAGGGGGGAAGAGTTACACTTCCAAACGAACAAAGTTAAACAGTTAAAAGACTGGTCTCAGATCTCCATTTCAGAATGCAGCAAATGACCATTCAATAATTCCTCCCGTTTAATACTTTTCTGAATCGTTTAGCTGTTCCTTAAACTCCCAAAAGGTTTGAATCGCCGATCGCGTATCCCCTTCGCTGCTTTGCAAATAAAACGATCCTAAGAAAAGGCGGGGTGGATTTCTGTTCCGAGTCCCCTGGATTCGCAAATGTTATTTTTATTCCTGAGAAACTTATGTGCGGGAGGGAGGATATCGCCAAAGATAGGGGAAGGCAACAGACGAGGGGAGGGAATAAATTAAGTGGAGGCTAGGTGATGGGAAGCTTGACTTTTAAAAGTTTGTAGATTCCAGCAGGAAGTTGGGTCTCGAGGAGATAAAGTTGCCAAATTTCGAGGTGCTGGGAAAGGATGAATTGGAGTGGAGGAGGGCAGAAAGATCAATCTCGACATCAATACAGCGAGAATGCAGTGAGGACGAAGAAGATGGAAGAGGGGGTAGTTAGATGTTAAGGAGAAGCAAACGATTAAAGTTCAGAGGAGCACGAAACATTGATTAGTTGTGTGGTAGATAGAGAGTTTAGATATATATGAACCAGCCCCAGACACATTGTATCCCTGTATTAGCTGTGGCATTGTGTCCGAGAGGCGCCGAGAAATCTTCTCCAGAGGCCGGAGCAAGTGTTAAGGTTTTCCAGAATTAACACTGGTGGGGAAGATGATCAAAATAATGAAGTAAAGTTCTGAGCATTCACAATTGCAGTGCGTAGGTGAGGTTGCTATGGTTATACAGCCTTGCATTTTAGCCTGAGATCCAGCCCGGGTTTTGCACTGATCTTTTGTAGCTGGAATTCAAGCTTTTTTTTCTCCCATAGAGTTAGCAGCGCGTCCCGGGATTCGCATTTGCAGAGGGAGCTGCTCTGGGAGAATATCAGTGGAAGAAAGTTTTTCTTGTGCATTTTGTTTATACGTGAAGGGAAACTTGAAAAAGGCTTGCAGTTGGAAAAATTGAATTGATTTTTTTTGCGGGGGGGAAGGTGTGAGCAGCATTTTTTTTGAGAGGGGAGGAGTTTGTGGGAGAGTTAGAAGAAAGTTTTTTTGCGCATCCAGATTTCCCCTCCCCTTCATCATGGCGAGAGGGAGCCGTGGATGTGTGGAAATGGGAGCTGGACATTCCGCATGGGTCCCGGCGATGGCAGCATCTCAGCGGGCCCGCAGTACCGATCCATCCTGCCCTGTGAGCTCTCTCCTCGCCGCCCTGATCCCCCTTCTCCTGCTCTCCTCACCCGGATCCGCTGCCCCCTCAGAATCGGGAGACTTCGCTATCCTGGACGAGGCGCAGGTTCTTGCGAATCAGATGCGAGTCCTAGCTACCAGCGAGCTTGGAGTCTTCAACATGCAGGTAAGAACATGCTTTTCCTCTGGTGAATGGTCCCAGTTCCCTGGGATCCTGTCTGTAAACAAAAAAAAAACACCTGGACGAGGTACCCTCGGCCAAAGAAACTGATGTTCCAGTTGGGAGAACCTGTTCCTACAACAGTCCAATTTTTGTTTCCTCTAATCTTGGATGCCTCTTGGGACACTGTATCAACCTTGTGGATGTATTTGCCTCGCTTAGTTAATATGTGAACTGGTGTGTTGGGAGTAATTGTTTGGGCAGGCTGGATGGTCGCGCTCGCTGTCATTGATTCATAACATTGATCTGGATAAGTATGCCCCTATTCCAATCACCCCCCCCCCCCCCCCCCCCCCCATCCCCATTCTGTTTGTTATCCACCATTAATCATTCTGCTTCCAATCTTGAAACCTTCTCATTCCACTTTCTATTCACCGTTTCCAGCTACGTTCAGTGACCCTGTCTGTTTCTTCACATTCTAACACCTTGTGCTGCTTTTCACAAGTTGTATATTCAGCATTCACATCCATGCACCAGATCTCTTTTTATCTTATTCCAATGTACTATCCCATTTCCATCCATTATTCCCATAGTCTTCATTTACTTACGATCCCCCCCCCCCCTCTATTGGTTAATCATTTAAATAGGATATTTGCTTCATACCAAGATGCTCGGTCTTCATTAAGTCGTCTTTCTTGACTGTAGCCCGAGTCGCGAATAGGCTTTGCACTTTACATTTTTTAGTCTTGCATCATGCTCCCAGATTGAGGATCATTGATCATTTTGTGCCCCTGACCTGTGGCTTCCCTATTCGATTATCACTGCTGCCTCACAGCCCAGGGTCCTGGGTTCAATTCCGGCCTCGGGTGATTGTCTGTGTGGAGTTTGCACTTTCTCCCTGTGTATGTGTGCTTTCCTCCGGATGCTCCAGTTTCCTCCCACAGTCCAAAGATGTGCAGGTTAGGTGGATTGGCCTGGCTAAAAATGCCCTATGGCGTCCAAAAGGTTAGCTTGGGTTACGGGGGAGGAGGTTACTGAGTTACAGGGTGGAGGCATGGGCTTAAGTAGGATACTTTTACCAAGGGCCAGACTCAATGAGCCAACTGGCCTCCTTCTGCACTATACATTCTATGGTTCTGTAGGCTTCACATTGGTGATGGGATCGAAGTGATGTTTGTTTTCCGAGTGTGTGCAGAATATTTCAGTAGTTCAGTTCTGATCATTTGCACATTTCCTCCGAAATCATGCCATGAACCCATTAACTTCATAATCTCACTAAAATACCTTGATAATGAGTTTTTAATACAAATATGTTTTGAATTGTGTTTTGAAATGTTTCACGGTGCTTTATTGCTCACTCCCAAGAGACAATATCAAGGTTCATTTTTGTTTCTTTTCCCTGCTCCGATACATCCTTGACAAATGTGAGGATGGATGGAATCTTAACTCTATGTGGGGCTGACAAAAGGTGAAAGCAAATGGGCCTGGCAGTCAAGGGGGTGTTAAATGTGCTCAGACTGTGTGCCACTTTAAGATGTGAAAAGGTTTTGTCTTGGTGGGTGGGGAACTTGATGACCTCTATAGCCCTTCTGTTCATTGTTTTTGTTGTTTATGGGTTAGGCTCCAGTAATTTTTTTATCATTCATATAATAAAGATGAGCTTGAGTTACCCCAATTACTTTGGCAGTCAGTGTATCTGATGTGGTATTAAAGACCAGGAAATTCCAGATTTGATCTCTGGCCTCTGTGCAGTTGGCTGATTACAGGAGGAAGGGGAAGTGAGGGGGAGTTCAGAGAGTTGCTCAGTGTCTTCAAAGCTAGGGAGTCATATCAGCTGGGCTCTATCATCTAGCTGGTATCCAGTCACCGCAGTTGGCAAGTGTGTGGATGTTGGATAGGGATAGCCATGTTTCTGATACCCTGTAATCATAGGTTTTTGACCAGCTTGCATGGTAGAATTTTACCACAATAAGAATAAGCACCTTCCAAAAGGAGGTGTATTTATTTTTCTCACTCTCTTCAAATTTGCCTGCATGGAATGGAGGCATTGAGGAAAGCTTGTAGCGCATGGCCTATATTTCTGACTTCAGTGATCCACATAGTATCACATTTTCCTTTTTGTCTGTTTTCCCGAGACCGTTAATTTATAAATTGCCTAATGCAAGAGATTACAAATTAAGCTCTGTACAAATGTATTTAACCAAGTACTTAAGGATAGCATATTTCTTTTGACCTGTTGTTAAGCCATAGTCCATCTTGATTTCTTCAAATGTTTGTGGAAGTCGCAAGATGTCACAAGGGCGGTATGGTGGCACAGTGGTTAACACTGCTGCCTGACAGCACCGGGGACCCAGGTTCAATTCCAGCTTTGGGTGACTGTCTGTGTGGAGTTTGCACTTTCTCCCCATGTCTGTGGGTTTCCTCCAGTTGCACCGTTTTCCTCCCACAGTCCAAAGATGAGCAAGTTAAGGTGCCATGCTAAATTGCCCCATAGTATTCAAAGGTATGCAGGTTAGGTGGGGTTACGAGGATAGGAAGGGGGAGTTGGCCTAGGTAAGGTACTCTTTCAGAGGGTTAATGCAGACTCAATGGGCCGAATGGCCTCCTTCTGCACTGTAGAAATTCTATTTATTTATACAGGCTATTGTTGTACTTAATTATATAAATAATGGGTTGTAGGAAATAACCCATAGGATTTGGGTTCTACTTTTAGAATATTTTTTGTTTTGTTTTCTGCCATTCTTCTATATTCTAGAAGTACTGATTGCTGTTGTAAAATGTTTTCTCACGAGCATTGGGAACCTTCTGGTACCTTGCCCAAATGCCATTTTTCATATGTGAGCCTTGGTGTGAGTGTTGCCAAGCTATTTGACTGGTAGGGCATCGCAACCATGCCTTGACCCACTCTTCACTTGTTGCGCACTTAGCAGCAGAGTTTTATGGCTAGCAAGCAGCATCGGGAACTGTGAATAATTTTTCCACTCCAGCGTCCAGGATTGCAGAGGGCGTCCTGTTGCCCTGGTTGAGCTCAGCTAAATCAAAGCAAGAATTGAAACTGGGACCTTTTTTGCATTGAATGACTCAGCATCGCATTAGTTGGTGCATTTATTCCGAAAAGCCAGTGAGGCAACAATTCCCCCTATTGAAAGGCAAGTTTACAACGCAGGTACAATCCATTTTTAAGTTTTTCCGTAAATGGCCCAGTATTGGAGAGGGTGCAGAAAAGCTTCATGAGAATGGTTCCAGGGATGAGAAATCCAGTTGTATAGAGAGATTGGAGAAGCAGAGAAGTGAAGGTCACGAGGAGATTTGATTGAGGTATTCAAAATCATGAGGGGACTCGACAGAGTAGAAACTGTTCCCACTGATGGAAGGATCGAAAATGAAAGGGCACAGATTTAAGGCAATTGGCAAAAGAAGCGATGGAGACCTGAGGTGAAACTCCTTCATGCGATAAGTGATTAGGATCTGGAATGCACTGCCCGAGAGTATGGTGGAGGCAGGTTCAATCAAGGCTTTCAAAAGGAAATTGGGTTATTATCCGAAAAGGAGGAATGTGCAAGGTTATGGGGAGAAGGCGGAGAAATTGCATTTGATGAATTGCTCACTTGGAGAGCTGGTGCAGTAACAATGGGTTGAATGCCCTTCCTCCTAACTATAAGAATTCTGTGATATGACCTGAAACTATATTCTGCTTTGGTGACATATTTGGTTTAAAACCTTGTCAAGTGTATGATATTTATGAAAAATATGGTTATATAATTGATTTTAGAAAAAGTTAAAGTTTTCCTTAATTCTTTACCTTCTACGTGCATTTTGACATGAAATATCCATAAATTAATTTTATTTGAATTTTGTCAAACTGCACGCGCAGTATTAGCCTTGGTATTTTGCCAGTCTGTCTGATTACATCAGAGTTTGAAGAGGGGACCTGCCCCAATTGCCTTGTTGACTCACAGGTTACATTATTATTTTGTAATGCACATCAAAATCAACTGGAATTTCTTTGTAATTGATGTCACAATGAAACACAAGTGAATGGCACACAGTTGGTAAAGTTAGTGTAACAACCATGTCGACTGCAGTATCTCAAATTCACTCTATCTCACTGTGTGTGTGTTAAATAATCTGAGCTGATGTTGTAGTTAGGGGGGAAAATTGGTATCATCATGTCTGATCTAGGGACAAAACTATTCGCCTATGTTCTAACTTTGATCAATATTCAGCAACCCCTGCTGTGAAGTGAGGACGCTTGATGAGGATCGGGGTTAGCTGTGCTGAACTCCAGAATCAAATCATTTGACAAACTACATTGTTTAGATTTATGTGTGAAGATTGTAAAATTATAAAATGTTCCATAAATATCCTTGAATCCTGTGAAAATGCCCATCAGCTTGAATCAGTGCAGGGTAGGCAATGGATATAGATCGTCTAGTGGTTATTTAATTTGACCACTGTCTTATATTTCTTGATGGCTAATTGATGTACCATTGGTACAGCAACAGATTATCTGTTCTTTTGCTCCTAAGGTTGTGTTACATGAAGGAAACAGAACAAAGTTGGGTCAGGAAATCCAGATCCAGTGTTGCTTTTTTCCAGTTTGTGTGGTGCTATGGCAAATAGATGAAGAATGTTCCAGTTTCAATTCATGATCTGTGCTGAGCGAGCCGCTCATCCTGGGCAATAGAAGGGGAGCAGCAGTTGTCATTGGCACGCAGGGCAAAATAATGAAAAATTCTCAATTTTCACTCCTGAAATTGCTACACCATGGCTCTTAATGGAAAGTGTGCATGTCTGATGTGCAAAGAATCCAGGTCAGCTATGATGTTTTGAAGGATGGATTGGCTGCTGACAATCACTGTCTAGATTTGTACATGGAATATAGTAATTTGATAATACAGGGTGGCTGGTACTGTGGACAACATCCCAGGAAAAGGAACATTTTGAAAAGAGGTTGGGATACATTGGGGAAATAGATTAATGGTGCTTGTCACGTAAAAAAATAACAATTCAACAGATAAATGATTGCTGCCTTTAGTGTCGTCCTTGTGTGGTTGGCTTTTAAAATTAGTTTTTAATTAGGAAAGTGAATATTCCCTTTGTTCTGTTTATTAAGTGTGTGGTACCTTTGAAATAATGCACACTTCTGTGAATCCTGTGTGGGAGGTAACAGAGGACAATCTTTTCTATTCTACATGATTGTTTGTTGGTTGGATTCCAACCATAATGTCATTCCAAGAGGCAATTTTGACGAATGTCACCATTGACAAAGACTGCAGTTTTTCATCTTATTTCAGCGTGACATTGTTCCATGAAATATATAAAGCAGAATGCGTTCAGCAAGTCCTGGAGGAACAGTGGTTAGAATCCCGGAGCTTGAGAGAATAAATCAGAATTTTTAATCGGGCTTTGAACAGCGACTTCAAAGCACTCCAAAATCACTAATGATGTAAGCAATGTCATATTAGCAAGAGCTGACATTTCACTTCAAACACGGAAAGCACAGCTGTCTGAGGCAGATATTAAAAAATGTATATGCTGGGCAAGGTGGATGAGCTGATAATTAGGATTATCATTAACAGCCAGCATTCTGAAAGCAGAGCTGCATCTACTGATGGAAATTTTTCTTTTGGAAATTTACAGCAGAATTATAGTAAAATGATTTGTAAATGAAAAAGGTATTTACTCCTATTCGATGCTTGCTTTAAAACTGCAGGGAAGCTGCAAGGTTTGAGGTGGTTTAATTCAATGCCTGAGGTCCTTGTTTTGTTCTTAATATTGGAAATACGACAGTACTATCATCAAGATTTTGAAAAAATGCAATAGTGAAACCTTGTATTTGAACTGTACCAAGACATTGAATAAGTTCAGAATTTCGATAGTCTAAACTTGGGTTGTATCGAGAAAGAGCATTTTGAGCAGTGGTACTTGAAATGTAGCACAGCTCACCTTTACGTTGAGGCTCTTCAGAGACTTATTGCTCTGTGTATCTCTGGGATACATGTTGCTGGAGCTGAGATTCGTTCCTGTTTCAGCTGCTTTACTTACTTTGGTAAGAGGCAACGGGGAGTATTTAGGAGAATGAGTTATCCTAAGGTTCATATAACAAATAAAATCACATAGAATGAAATTGAGCTTACAGCACAGAAATGCCCCATTCAGTGCTCCTGGGCCCTTTATGTTCCACACCAGCCTCCTCCCACCTCTCTTCATTACACCAACAGTGTATCCTTTTATTTCTTTCAGGCTGTGGCTCATTAGGTGACACTTTCACCTCGGAAAGGTGGTGGTGGTGAGGGAGGGAGGGGGGGGGGGGGGGGGGGGGGGGGGGGGGGTTTGAGCATATAATCTAGGCACATTACTGAGGAAGCGTTGCTTCCTTTTTAGGTGGCTGTAAAATTGACATGACAGTATTTCCCAGAACAGTGGAGTGTTTCTCACTGTCCTGATCCAATATTTATTCCCTTAATAACTGTTCCTAAAACTGATTATCTGGTCATTTATGTGTTCCAGTTGTGGAGCCTTGCTGTTTGTAAATTGTTTGCCATGTTTCCTATATGACAGCGATGACTATATTTCAAAAGTACTCAATTGTTTGTAAAGTGCCTTGGGACTTCCTGAAGTCATGAAAGGTATTATATAAATGCAAGTCATTTTTGTCTTTTTCTATCCCTCATGTTTATCTAGCATTTCTTTGAATGCATCTACACTGCATGACTCAATTGCTCTTTTGTGGTAGCAAGTTCATTACAACAGTTAAGAACCAGTAGGTTTCTTTTCCCTCTTGTGTGAAAGTGCCTGGCCTGCACTTGCAGACAGTTCACAATGGCATCAGTGGAAAGAGCTCACTTTAGAAATCCCAGGTGCAAACTTATGTCCCATCAATCGACAAGTGTGGCATGTTATACTATTAGAGAGCCCCTCCAGCAAGTAACTGGTTCAAAATCTAGTTGTTAGCAGTAAGTTAGTAATGCTGTCCTGAGATAGACTGCTTGTTGGAACAATTAGAGATGTTGAGTAAGTGCTAATGCACAAGAAGTGGCTCACCCAGTATTAAAGCATGGTGATTTAAGAGAGATGATTTCTCTTTCTGTAGTGTATTGAATACACCAAGTGATCTGCCAATCAAGCTGAGAGATGCAAGTGCAAGGAAAAGAATCGCAATGGGCACCAAACCTCACGGGTAGTGCACTTTTTAGGTACAGCACATGTTAGACACAGAATCACTTTTGAGACAGGCATAAATCATAGAATCATAGAATGTTTAGAGTGCAGAAGGAAGCCATTCGGCCCATCGAGTCTGCGCCAACCCTCCCTGCAAGGGTGCCCTTGGCCCACTGCCTTGCACTATACCCATAATGCCACCTAACCTTTGGACACATCAAGGGTCAATTTAGCATTGCTAAGTCACCTAACCTGCATATCATTAGACCGTGGAAGGAAACTGGAGCACCCAGAGGAAACCCACGCCAACACAGGGAGAAAGTGCAAACTCCACACAGTCACCCAAGGTGACAATGGAACCCAGGTCCCTGGCGCTGTGAGGCAGCAAAGCTAACCATTGTGCCAACTCCTGTTGGATGCAGAGTTAAGTGCCCTTTATGATACGCTTTCCGATCAGTTAGATATAGCACTGCATAGGAGCAAAGCTAAGCAAGCTGCTTCTCGTGTTTAAAACCAGAAGTCTTTGATCCAATTAACAGCATTTAACTTTTTTTGAGGGTGCTACATAAAATTTGTTTGGATGATGTCAGTCAAGATATTTTTAAGATCTCAGTGTGATGAACTGAGTCTAATTTGAAATAATTGGCAATCTTACTCCTAAGAGGAGCAAGCTGAGCAGTGTGTGAAATAACAAAAATTTGGTAAGTCAATACAAGTTGGTGGTGCAGAGTACCGTTGGAACCAAGTATGGAGTCTACTATTGATAAATCAATTTTTTTCGCACGAAAAATTTGAGTATTTTTGAATTAAGCAACTAATTTAAATAAAGTAGCTCCATTGTTCTCAGTATATTTTAACATCAATATCTGCTGTAATGCTGTCATTTATTTATATTTCCATTACCAACCATTTTTTCATTAGTTTATTACAACGCTCGGGTTATTTTTTGCCTATCAGATTGTACTGAGTATCAGTTGGGTTGGGCTACTCCAAGGGAATTTATTGCTGAGAGAAAGGACTTCCTTTTTGTTGGTTTGAACTCCATTCAAAACCATGTTCGAGAGCAGTAATGAATGTCTGCATATTTTAAAGATGCTGGCTTCGGTGCTGCTTATCAGTGCTGCTGAAACAAGCTGCTAGGAGGTCAGTAAAAATGATCAAGAATACTATTCCCTAATTTTATTTTCCTTCCCTGCGTGGAAATTCATGAACTCCGTTTGGCCCCCACACCGTGTGACGTGGCTGAGATTGTCAATTGATACCTGTAATCCTCCATCAGGTGAATTAGCAAAAACAACTTGCATTTAGGAAATGGAGACCTAGGTATAGGGAAGGGGCATGGAGATATTAGGTCGTGTGACTGAAAGCTTGGTGCGGAAGAAGATTAAAATATTTTAGGAGGAGAAATAAATGGAGAGATATTGCAGGAGTTATTGGAGAATATGGCAAACGGGCTGTAAACTGTCTGCAATGCTGGGGCTGAGAGAAAGGAGGATGGAATAAAATATCAGTCTGAGGTCTGAATGAAGTCTGCAGAGGGATGCAAGGGATGAAAATTTTAAATTCTATGTTGGAGAACAGGGAATCCGAATAGTGCAGAAATACAAGTGAGGAGTGTACACAGTTAAGATTGCCTGGTCTGTGGCATTGGAGGGATGAGACTTTTCTCTGCTGATTATAACCATTGAGTTTTATATGCAGTGGGAAGTGAGGGCTAAAACACAAAACATTGTTCCTATTTTATATTCAGGCTGATAGAGAAGGCAGTCCAAGTTTAATAAAAAAGGATATAGGCGTATTGATTACCTGCCAGTTGGATCACACTTAAGCGTGGTTGTTTATCTCTTGCTTCTTTATAACTAATGATATGATCCAACAGTGCATCTTAGTGTTAAATGGCAGCATTTACCATTCGGTGTGCTTTCCCTCCTCGTATGTAATTGCTGTTGGGTATGGATCAACAGAATCTAATTCTCCCTTAGTATCTGGTGCAACTCTATTCTTCACTTACAAAGTTTAGGCCAGTGTTTTTCAAACTTTTTTTCCGGGGACCCATTTTTACCAACCGGCTGACTTTCGCGGCCCACACCGGCCGACCTTCGCGGCCCACACCGGCCGACCTTCGCGACCCACCATTTTCTCGTTTGTTGCTGACAAAAATGGAGGAAATGATTTTGGGTCCCTTTGGCCCCAATAGTCCCTTTGGCCCCCCCGAACTTGGAAACTAAAAGGCTGCGACCATATTAAAAAAATGTGGCCGCACTGTGCACGCGTGCCCGATGATTGGGCACGCATGCGGAGTGCAGGCAATTTTTTTTTTAACCTGTTCCTGGCCATTTTGAAGGCCGCTCGCAGCCGGCATTATTAGAAGCCAGCTGTTGCGCGCGGATTGGTGTGATCGGTAGTGCCGCGACAGACGGCTCTGTGACCCTCCCGACACCCGCCCTCGACCCACCCACGGGTCGCGCCCCTGAGTTTGACTGACTGGTTTAGGCGATCTGTTGATCTGAACCCAGTCTTGTCATTGATATCTTCATGTGTATGCTCCCCAGGAGGGATCACTGAATAATTATTTTCTTGGGAGCCCCAGCTAACTTCTTCACTCTCGAACCCAAAAGTGCAGATGCTAATTGTGGTGGTGACAGTTTCTGCGCTTACCTTGAGCTATCTGTCAATAGTAGGCTTCTTCAGTGCTTAAGCATGCCTGGTTGCATGTTTTGTAGAGGTGCTTCTGGACTTTGCTCAGTTATTGAGTTATGGGGGTGGCATTGTATGAATTGGGATAATTTTGGGGACGAAAATGATGGTTGGAGGAGGAGAACAGCTACACAAAAAGTTTTTTAAAATTCCAAAATCCCTATCAGTTTTAATATAGACTAATAAAGTAACAGGTAATGTGGACCAGCCATGTTAATCGTAAAGTCTTTCGGAAAAGATGTGGCTTTAAGAATTACAGTGTCAATATTTGGGTTAGGCAGCATTGACACAGCAGAATGAATTGTGAGAAAGGAGGAATGATGTGGAAGTTTTCATTTGGTAGCTTCCATTCTGCTGTACTGACGTTTGGATAATATTTTTAACCAGTTAATATTGATGTAAATTAACTCTTGCCAGCCCAAGAGTGGTGGCGAAGGTTTTATTTATTAAAATCCAGCAATGGCTGCAAATACAGAATCTATTATTTGTTTTAATTTTCATGTTTAAAGAAATGGCAGGCTCTTTTTAGCGCAGTGGGGGCCTTTCATTCTTTACACAATTTCAAAAAAATGTTTATTCATTAAAGCAGTAGCTACCAACATTTACAAACTGAGAAAAATAAAACAGAGCAACTGAAGACTTAAGAGGTGAGAGCAACAATATTTTTAACCTGAGCCTGACCATGCACTGGAATAGTTTTTAAATGTTGGATTAACTTGGGCTTTAGTGTTGATCAGGATATTAAGGGTTAGTCTGAAAATTATACGTATGTGGAATTATGTTTGTGATGCATCTCTTCACTGTGCTCTTGAGGGGACATACCCAGCAGAGCCCCAGTGAAGTGGATTGGGGAGTGAAATAGAAAGTGGCACTCCCATATACCAATAATTCATTCAATTTTGGCAAAGACTTGGGAGCTCAGTGAGTACTAAGTACTTGTTGCACATAAACCCAGTTGGGATATTGTTTTTTTTAGAAAACATGTAATATATCTTTTAATGTACATTTATAATTTTTTTAGAAGTAATCTTACAATTGGGTAGTTCCTCTGCATAAAGATTAAACGATTGCTGAAAAATACAGCTGTCCTAACAAATGGATATTTTAAACAAGTTTCGTGGGCAGCACGGTAGCACAAATGGCGAGCACAGTGGCTTCACGGTGCCAGGGTCCCAGGTTTGATTCCCCGCTGGATCACTGTGCGGAGCCTGCACGTTCTCCCCGTGTCTGTGTGGGTTTCCTCCCGGTGCTCCAGTTTCCTCCCACAGTCCAAAGATGTGCAGGTTAGGTGGATTGGCCATGCTAAATTGCCCTTGGTATCCAAAGGTTAGGTTAGGAGGGGTTATTGGGTTACAGGGATAAGGTGAAAGTGAGGGCTTAAGTGGGTCGGTGCAGACACGATGGGCTGGATGGCCTCCTTCTGCACTGTATGTTCTATGTACAATTCCAGTTCACCAAACTTCCTTCTGCTCAGAGGGATTTCTGAGCTGGCCCTGATCATCTTGATTGACGTGTGAAATATTTGCCCCTTTCCAACTATCCAGCACTGATCATCCAATAATTGCTTATAAGACCTATTTTTCCACAATAAAATGTTAAATTTACTTTTTCTCTCAATTTCTTAATGTTACAGTGTGATCTGTTGCAAGCTTCCTGACTGATGAGCATGGGTTAGAATATCAGATGTAGCCTTTGACAGCTACTGCAGTTGCAGTTGGGAGTAGAGTCTTGCGAAAGCACTGCCCTCAATCTGCCACGACTACCCAGTGTTTTTCTCATTGCTCCCTTGTTACTACTGTGTTTAGTTTGCAAACTGCTTTTCAGAAATGACTTGAGAGTGGCCATTTTGTGCATAATGTTTGAAAAAGCTTCCAGTGCCTCCTTGAGTTCCCACCTAAGTTCCATGAATGGAGAATGTCACTAGACTCAAGCAATCATTTCTAAGACTAAGTCTAGTGGCAAGGTCAGGGACATGGTTTGACTGGGAGACACAACAAACACTATCTCACCAAAATAAAATAGAGTCCGTCTGCGCATTGGGAACAACCCCACTATCTAGCGGCACTCTTTCTTGTTTTTGTGTCCCGGCAGGGAAAGCAGCCCGAGGTCGCACTTGGTGTTATTTCCTGCATTACGGAGCTCTGAGGAAGAGATTGGGATGCCATTTTTAAATGTGCCCGATTTCTCTTCCTCCCCCACCCCCAAAACAAACCCCAACTCATCTGTTGGGGGCCCCATGAGCCCCACCACCTACAGGCAGGGCAGCACCGGGCCCGAACCCCAGTGCAGACAAAATGTCAGCCTGGCACCCTAGCAGTGCCACCCTAGTGCCAGGCTGGCAGTGCCAAGGTGCTCAGATGGAACTAGCAGTGCCCAGGTGCCACCCTGCCCAGAGGCCGAACACCTGGGATGGCCTCCAATCGCCTGGGAGACCCCACAGCCCAAAGATGTGCAAGCTAGGTGGATTGGCCACGCTAAATTGCCCCTTAATTGGAAAAAAATGAATTGGGTGCACTAAATATTTTAAAAAAAAATTATTCTAAACATCGTTTCGACCTTTTACATTTTGATGTCAATAAAAAGGAGTTTGATTATTTTAAATACAATTGTAAAAAAAAATCAAATTGGGAAGGTGTGAGGGAGCCTGAAATCTGTGAATGGTTTTGAGTTTACAGCAATTTCACATTTGGAAAGCGAAGTGTTAATATTGTAAGAATCAAAGTTGAGTTGAAGGGTGACTTATGAAAACATTTACAGGATTCTTGTTGTGCAGCACTGTTGATTTTTGTGCTGGGGTATTGTTTTGGCTGTAAGGTGATATTATTATCGGCCTGATTCAGCAGTGTGTGCTGGACTCCATCTTGAGGACTTTACTTTCCATGATGTACGTTCACAAAACCTATTTAATGAATGCACCAGCTGAGATGAAAAAGCATTTTTTCTTTTTGAATGTTTTCTTTATATTTGGCTGAGGAGCTTGCTGCAGTTCCTGGTGTGATCTTCCAAATCTCTGCTAACAAGAGAGGGGAAGAAAAACTTATCTCTGCAAGCTTGACTGGAGAACAATGAGAAATGCTGGGAACTGGGGGATGGGGACCACAAGCTTTGGAATGCAGGGCAATCAGTGCAATTGACACGCACACATCATAGCATTTGTTATTGCATTTAATTCGCCCCTACTCCCAGCGGTGGCTTTGCATTCAGAATGAGGGATTTACGTAAAGGAGATTAGTTTTTTCATGACAATGGACCCTGAGACTTTTTAATTCCTATAGCTCTCAGTGGGAGCTACTTCTCAAGCCCCAGGTACCTAGCGTCCACAGCCTTCAGTAGTTCGAGCTGTAATTGAGCGCAAAGCTTCAATTATTTAGATAGACATTGAAAAGTCCGTGAAGCTGTGTTTTAGGAAATCTCTCTCTCAAAGGCTCTGACTAATTCTGGTTCTGTTCACCTAGGTTCCAGTCATCTGCCAGTACTTTACTCGCATGTCGCTTCTTTGATTGCAAACCTGGACTGTATGTGTAGGCAAGCTCATTTATTGCAAGAAGTATCGCGTAGACTGAGAATTGAACCTGAAATCTAGTGGACAAATAATACTGTTTATCTCGTTGGTAACCTGCTGTCTTGATAATCATTCCTTGTCTGCAAGGCAACCTGCATTTCTCACACAACATGAACGTGTTTGGAAATAAACAATTGGGTAGGATTGAATGTTGGGAATAAAAATAGCCAGAGTGCCATCAGGAAAACAAACACTGTAGCCTTTAAACTTTCACTGCAGTTCGGTTTCAGCTGGGCGTCCTTTGGGTATCAAATTTGCTCTGTGTTTTCCTGGGCACAGTGGGGGTTGAGATGGGGAATGAGGCAGGAACCATATAAAGTCCCTGCTTTTTACCAATATCTACTACCGTTTATCTAACCCTTGGGGAAAATCTGTGCATGTGAATATCAAGTAAAGAAAGATTTGAATTTATGTTGTTTTCTATGCTTCTGTACCCTGCATCAATCAGTGCTTTTATGACATAAGGGAAGAAAATTAGTGATGAAAACAGAGTAGGTTTAGATTTAAAACAAAAGATGCTGGAAACACTCAACAAGTCCCGCAGCATCAGGCAATGGTTAAGCGTGTTTTTGAAGTCAACTTAATACACCAGTTGCCGCTTGTTGCAACAGTGTGTGCATGACATTTGAGGATGGCAGTGGGGTATGCTGCATTCTGTACATATCGCTTACAGACATGAACTTTGCAATGTGGCACCCGTATTAGTTTTACGCTCTGTGAAGAATAAAAAGCAAAACAGAATGATAAAGTTACTGCACACAGACATCCAGTCAAGTAATGATGCCCTACCAGACCTCCCTGTTTTCATGAATTTTCTACTGGAGACCAAATGGAGGTAAAGCTAGCTGTAAACAAAAAATTCTAAATTAACTTTGTTTAAAGTGGGCAGGTTTGTGATTACTGAAGTTAGGTGCTCTTATTTTCTACAATGTGTAGAATTAACACTCTGTTACTGAAGTTGCTTTGGAAACACTCCTGCAATAAATACAGGGTACTGCCAAATCACAATTTTTTTTATAGTTTTAAGAAATTGTTATGTATTTGACCTGGCTGGTTGCATTGAGAAATCTGATGCAGATCAGTGCGCGGTGGCATTTCTTCAGTATTTTGATCAAGTTGCCAATTTTCATATGTAAACTGAGCTGAGTGGCAGATGCTGTTCTTTTAGGGATAGTAACAAGCCAAGTTGTTCATGTCCTCACCCAGCATTCACACTTGCGCATCAAGTCATGCCCACTCAGATAATAAACATTTAGTTTCTGGCTGGTTAATGTGCAGAATGTTGGTACTGGGGGATTGAACAGTTTTTAATTTTAGCAATTGGGTGTTGCTACCATGTGCCCCCCAGATGGATAACATGCCACAACACATACAATGCTCCCATCTTGTAACTTAACTCTAATCTCAGTGAGCTACTTTGTTTACATAACAACAATTTTGAATGTTTTACATAACATCAAATTATGTAGGATTTAAAGCATGGAAACCGACTGTTGAATCCAATATGTCGTTGCACAAGTCTTTTCCCACCTGGATGTGAAGTACTACATAAATTCTTCCCTTTGTCTGTCCAAGTTTCTCTCCCATATGAGACACTGCATGCAGTACCACCATTTACAGAACCTTGGCTTAAGGCAGCGAATAAAACATCCCTTTAATTTAGCAGTTTGGGCTGGATCTAAAGGCAAGTCTCAGCTACTGAGCCCACTAAATGGTGCTCTCTCTTCCTATATCTTAAGAAATAGAAAAATAAAGAATAGCATTTTTGGTGCCGTTCTTGATCTGGAAGTTCAAAAGCTCTTTATAGTCAATTAAGTACATTTGAAGTAATGTACAGTATCCAACCAATAGTGCAATGAGAGCAAAAACAAGCTGTGTATTTATTTTGAATACATTTCAGCAGTTACTGAAATTAGTTCCTTGGTCTGAAGACCATTAACTATTTGCAGTTGCTTTGCTTTCTTGCAATTGTAATGCTGCAGGTTCACAGTATGCAGGTCTTGGGTAGCCAGTAGCGATGGCAACTTAAATTTGCAGTGTTTCTGATTCCAGCAGCCAGGCGCACCCAGTTTAAAAATAAATCTTTCCAATTACTGGCATTGCTGAATCTGGCAAGTTTAGTTTGCTGTTGGCACCATTGGCAACTGGCAGCATTAGCATGACACTAGGTCCATAAGTGGCTAATGTTTCAGTTAACACTGGAGGGAGACTAGAATCAGGCAGCTGATGGTATTACATTTAAACCACTTGAGAACATTGAAAGGTGTCTACCAATGCACTGCTATAGGAAGCAATCACCTTCTGCATATTAATTTCCCACATTTTATGCTACTCTCTAATTCCCCAACACCTTTGCTGGACAAACTGATCCCTGGCATCTACTGGTAGCAGGTGTACAAGCAGTTATTCTTAATTCGTTTTCCTCCTTGCCATTGCAAAGGCATTGTGTTTTTATATTTCACTCCCTTTCCTACATCCTGTAATAGTATGGACAAGGTGAAAGAATCCAGCAGAGTGTAGGAGAGGATATGTGTTACCACTAGCATTATCTTTTCCTCACTACTATTCTGCAGCACTACATTGCCTATTTGAACTCTACACCGTTTTGTCATTATCACCTACATTCTAAATAAGCCTAATAATTCATTTCTGTGTTGTATAGCTCTGAATGTTCTCTCTGGATATAACCCAAGTTTGGTAGTTTAGAATTTATAACTGCACTGTTTACTTGCAAATAAATTGCAAACGTTGCATTAAACACCCTTTTAAATTCGGTATTATACTTTAGTTAACTTGCATTTCGAAAATTTTTGATTACAGGTGTTTCAGACGTCAATCATGCATTATGTCAGGCCACTTGATGATACGGGAATTTAAAAAAAATAAAGTTAATAGGATGCAATCCTAATACAACAATAGTATATTTGGCCTATGGCAATATTTGCTTGCTGGAGTGCTAGCAAAATGTCACTACATTACCAAACTTTGTTAGATTAGTAGTATTAAAATCATGTCATTCCACTTCATTTGATTGTGTGCCATTCAACCACCATATTGTCCTCCAGCTAAGAGTGTCCTTTCAGGTAGGTGCAAGCACCGCAATAGACCTATTTTAACACTTGATTTTGATCAGTCGGTAGACCTAAATTGCACATGATGGAGAATCAAATGTTTGAATTATGGAAGAATGTGGGAATGAATGAAAAGGTGAACAAGTTTGGCAGCGATTTAATAAGTAACTGGTTCGAGATTCAGATTTGGCCCTGATGCCATTCCTACTCTGGTTTGCCTGATAACAACACTTGCTGATTGCTGTTAAGGTCATTTTTGAATAAGGACCACTTGGGTTAAGTACTACAGAGCTACCCGTGTTCTTGAAATTTTATGGCCTTCGGGAAAGGAGAAGAAAAATAGATACAAGCAAATTGCTGCGGATGCTGGAATCTGAAACAAACTGAGAAAACACTGGACAATCTCAGCAAGTCTGACAGCATGTCTATAGAGAGAAGGGAGCTAATGTTTCGAGTCTGGATGACTCTTTGTCAAAGCTTTGATATGGGCGCGATTGAACAGCCATGCTGCACCTGAAAAGCAGTGTGCTGTGGTCCAGCATGGCCGATAGAAGCCGGAGACCCCGGTCCCAGCATCTACCCGACTCGCAACATCTCGAGTTCTAATGCGATCTCATAAAGCACTTTTTGGCAAATCTGAAAAGTAAAGCGAAATAGCTAGTCTCACTTTGATGTGCATTGGGATCGAGCCCCTTCGCCTCACTGACAAAAAGGAACCAGGATTACCCACAGTCACCCTTAATACACACAGCCCCCCTCCACCCATCCCCCCCCAACTAATGTTTGATGTTACCCAGTTCTTGAAAGTGCATAATAAATAATGCCCATGACTTGTAGAACCCCTCCGTCCTTCCCCTCAGTTCAAACTTAACCTTCTCAAGAGTCAAGAATTCCAACAGGTCCCCCCGCCATGCCAGGGCACAGGGTGGAGAGGCTGCTCTCCATCCCAGCAGGATCCGTCTTCGGGCGATCAACGAGGCTCCCAAACCGCTCCAGAACTGCCATCAACTTGTATCTGCCTCCGCACCCGTTTCCAACCCTGGCTGGTCCGACACCCCGAATATGACCTCCCGGGGACCCGGGTCCAGTATCACATGCACCACTTGGAGATTACCCTAAAAACCTCCTCTCAGTAATCCTCTAGCTTTGGACAGGACCAAAACATATGAACGTGATTAGCGGGTGCAAACAGCAGGGGGGGGGGACATAGGACATCCCTGCCTCGTCACACGGTGGAGAGAAAAGTATCTCGAGCTGATGTTGTTTGTGTGGACACTCGCCTTCGGCTCCTTATATAATAGCTTTACCCAGTTCCCAAACCGCTCCAGAACTGCCATCAAGTACCCCCATTCTACCCGGTCAAACGCCTTCTCGGCGTCCAATGCCACAACCACTTCTGTTTCCTTCCCTTCTGCCGGTGCCATAACGACGTTCAAAACCCTCCTAATGTTTGAAGAAAGCTGCCTCCCTCTCAAGAACCCAGTCTGATCCTCACCTATCACCTTTGGGAGGCACTCCTCCAGCCTACCTGCCAATACCTTTGCCAACACTTTTGCGTCCACATTCAGAAGTGATATGGGCCTATACGACCCACACTCCGTCGGATCCTTAGGCTGATATTCCTGTTAATTAACTTGTGTAAATCAACATGACAGCAGGAAATAAAAGAACACTTACAGAGTAATATAATTCAGCTATTATGCAAACATTATATTTTTGAACTTTCTGCTTCCACTTTTTTGGGTGCAAATTAATATTCCACTCTCATTATGGTCACAGATTCAAAAAGCACAGGCGTATAAACATTAGGTTCCTATAAAAATCACCATGACTTCCTTTGTTGAAACTGAATTCTGTTTCACTCTTTCAGAAGGTGTATTAAAAGGTACTAGTAAATTAATTGTACATTGCTGTGTCATACATAACTTTGAAATATAAAGCTTACCCCAACAGATGGCGGTTGGTTATTTGTAGCTGTGCTACAATTGGTTTAATTGTATTGGGTTAAGAAGATGAACTAGATTGAGAAAGATACCGAAGAAGACATTTGAAAGATTTTGCCCTTTTTTTGTCATTTGCATCTGATGGGGAGACACTGTTCTCTTTGTAACATACATTCCAATCAGTTATTACTCCAGTTCATTCTAGCTTGGCATTGCCCCATATGAGGAACCACACTTGAGCAATACACAAGAGAGAAGAAAACGGAAACCTCTTTTACTATCCATCAATGCAAACTGATGTTTATATGTTTGTGCAGGATGGGTTGGAGGAGAGAAAAATCTGCTTGATGTAGTTTGCATGTTTGCAAACTTGCTTCCTTCCGATTAAATTCCACACCAAAATAGAGTACAACTCCCGGAGTGTGTTGTGATTTTTGTGCATGTGCAAGAACCCCTGTGTCTTTCTATGAAAAAAAATAGTAAATTTCTCTTGGTCTTGCTAATTGGTAATCTTCCAGGAGCAAGGGTTGTGATGTTCAGGTACTAAAGTGGACTTGCATTTAATGTGACCTGTCCAGGAAGAGGTCTAAGTAAGAAGAATGTTCTGAGGTAATTTAGTCTCTGCCATGTGTTCTTGCTTGTAGATCCCTGGTTTTCTTTTGTACTGTTCAGTTTGGATGCTGATTGGTGTTTTGAGTTAGTTACAAGCTTTTGCCTCTGGCTTGAATTCAGTTTCACCATAGCTGATTCTTAGTTATATGTTATGTTTGGTGTGATATTCAAACAGAAAATTGTCCCTAATTAACAACAACACCTTGTATTTATATAGCAACTTTAATAAACCATTCTGAGGCTCTTCACAGGAGTGTTAAGTAAAATTTCATGCTGAGCCACAGAAAGATACTGGGGCAGATGGCCAAAAGCTTGGTCAAAGAGGTAGATTTTTATGAAGAACGAGGTGTTTCGGGAAGGAATTCTAGAGCGTGGGGCTGAGACAGCAGAAGCCACAGCTACCTGCGATAGAAACGGTTAAAATCAGGTTGCTGAAGAGGCCAGAATCAAAGGAACGCAGATATCTTGTAGGGTTGAGGGCTGGAGGAGTTTATGAAGATGTGGAAAAGCGAGAGGCAAGGCCATGGAAGAACTTGAAAGTAAAGATCAGTAATTTAACATCAAAGTTTTGCTTGACTGAGCGCCAGTGCTGTTCACTGAGCACAGGGATGATGGGTAAATGGGACTTGGCACACCAGTAACAGAATTTTGGATGGCCTCAGGTTTATGAAGGGTATAATGTGGGAGGCGAGCCAAGAGTGTGTTGAGTGTATGGAACAGGCTCGAAGGGCCATATGGCCTACTCCTGCTTCTAGTTTTTATGAAACAGCCAAGTCTGAAAGTAAGAGTAATACATGCAGGAAGGTTTCAGGAGCAGGTGAGCTGAGATGGGGTGGAGCCAGGTGTTGTTATAGAGGTGGAAATAAGCATTCTTAATGATGGCGTGGATATATGTTGGGAAACTCACCTCTGGGTAAAAAAGATGCCAAGGCTCTGAACAGTCTGGATTAGTCTCAGATTGTTGCTGGGAGAGGCATGGAGTTGGTAGCCAGGGAGAGGAGTTTGTTGTTGAGGACTGAAGACAATGGCTCTGTGTACCGTTAGAGGAAATTTTCAGAGAAGCTGCCTAAACGTTAGCAACATGGCAGGAGTCCAGAGTCGTGGTGCTTAGTTAGAACGGTGTGTCATTCGTGTACATGTGAAGATGAACCGTGTTTTTGAATGGTGTTGCAAAGGAACAACATGTAAATAGGAAATAGGAAGTGGGATGTGAAGCTTGTACAGGTGATATTCTTGCTACGATTAGATAGGAAAAATGTAGCATTCACATTCGAATGGAGGCATTGGAGGAGGATGGTGTGTTCAATTATGTTGAAAGCTGAAGACCATTCAAGAAGCATGAGGAGGAAAGTTGTGACTTTGTCACAGCCATATAGGATGTCATTGGTGATTTTGAGATGAGCTGTTTTGGTGCTGTAGCTGGTTGGAAATCTAATTAGTGAATTCAAAGAGGTTCAAGAACGTTGTTGGAGGGATGGTTGTTCACGAGAACATTAAGGTCAAGGGTTCATTTTTGGAGTGGAAAGGTGATGACAGAAGATTTAAAGGAATGAGGGATAGTAGGTGAAGGGAGAGAGAACTGTTAACAATGAACAACCATTAATATTGGCTAACATGGAGAACCAGGAGGTGCCATTGGGTGGTCAGCAGTTTACTGGGAATAGGTCGGGGGACCTGGAGGTGAGGTTTGTAGACTTAATGAGCTTGGAGAAGGTCTGAGGAGCGATAGGAGAAAAACTATGAAAAAAATATTTTTAACTTGCAAAACAAATTGCTTTCACTTGCTTTCAAATGGAATTGAGTCAATTGATTGTGAGTTTTAAAAAATATATTTTTATTCTCCTTTTTCACATTTTCTCCAAAATTTGCACCCACCAACAATAAACACTAAGGTGTAACAAATATAATGTCAATCCCCATATCGACAACAATCCTATCCTCCTACCAACCCCCAAACAACTGCCCGCTTGTTAACATAAACAAATAACAAAAAGGAATTGGGAATCACCCATAGTCGCCATTAACACATACAGTCCCCCTCCTCCCAACCACCCCCTCCCCCCACCCCCAAACTAATGTTCGATGTTATCCAGTTCTTGAAAGCGCATAATGAATAGTTCAAACTTAACCTTCTCAAGAGTCAAGAATTCTAGCAGGTCCCCCCCCCGCCACAATTGATTGTGAGTTTGATGGACTTTCAAGTGTGTCTTGCATTCTGGATGCAAGAGTTGGTTTGCATACATAACTGTATGCAATATTTAGAGAAGGATGGCACTGTTAAAACTTGCAGCAAATGTAAATATAAAAATAATTGCTGGTTAATGGCTGCAAGGTTGGGGTCACTGTCAAAATATGTCAGATAAGAACAAACTTGGGCTTAGCTGTGGGGCCATTCCAGACTTTAATAACTTAAAAATTATTTTTAGAGTACCCAATTATTTTTTCCAATTAAGGGCAATTGAGCATGGCCAATCCACCTACCCTGAACATCTTTGGGTTGTGGGGGTGAAACACGGGAGCAGACACGGGGAGAATGTGCAAACTCCACACAGACAGTGACCTGGGGCCGGGATTGAACCTGGGTCCTCAGAGCCCGGAGGCAGCAGTGCTAATTACTGCGCCACCGTGCCGCCTGGCTTTAATAACTTTATCACATTCAGTGTCCAGACTCATGTAAAAACTGCTCGCTGCCGAGTGAGGTGCACTGGAGCTGAGGAACAAAGTCTCAATAAGAAAGTGAGATGCTAGAATGGCTGACAGCAACGGAACCATAAATCAGCATCTTCTGCAGAGTTGAAGCAGCCTGAGAAAGTCCAACTTTGTGCTCGTCTGCTGTGTACATGTGAATTTTAAGGAGGAAGTCATTCGCTGGAGGATGATTGGAGACTTGTGCGCTGAATGAACTTTCCTCTTCAACACGTGTCTCTTGATTGGTTAATGTTTGTTCTTGCTGCCTGTCTAGTCAGGTGAGATCTGGGGCTGTTGTGGATTTGTCCAGCTTTCATTGGAAACCTTTAACTTCTAGCACTAAGAAAATATTTAGTTGTAAAAATACAAAAAGACTTTGAGCTCCAACCGGCAGCATTAATGGAGTATTAATTCCATCAATGAATAAAGGTTTTCCCCTCTTTTTTCCATTCCTGTATTCTTTCTTGCATCAAAGTCACTGACTTGGTTTTAATTACATTGGTATGAACTTAAGTAGTAAGTTCAGCTTCAGAGTACACTGAAGATGGATCTGGATGGTTGATGGGTGAAATGTAAATGTAGTAAGTGCTGGTAGACTGAAGGAGGACTCGCAGCTAAAGCAGATAGTGTCCACACTAATTGCTGATGCAGTGGACTTGTATCAGGTCTACTGGATGCTGGTCAGTGCTGATTTGTTTCTGTAGCCTGGTGGGACATGGTGTCTGTTTACAGTGTCGGCTGATAGAAACTAACTTGCATAGACTCGATGACTGGGGATTGAACCTGGGACCATCCAGATCCATCTTCAGTGTACTCTGAAGCTGAAGTGTAGGTTGAAGAAAAATATATTAATGTACATTAGTCATACTTTTCCTAGTTAACCATTCTTTTTCAACAAATCTGCACTGCATCAGTGTGACATTTACATTTCACCTATCAACCATCCTTTTGCCTCTGAGTAAAATTGTGACCCTGCATTGAATTGATTGGCTATTTTTCCCTCCCACCCTCCCTCCTCAAGCTCTGAGTTGGGACCAAGAATTTATTTGCCTTGAGACGCACACTGCCTGTCTTGCCTGCCTGCAAGTGTTGTTAGCTCAGTGCACCAATATGTTTTTACCCAAGTTATTCACAAGACATCCAACCATTTGCTGAAATGATAATAAAACTCAACCTCCCATTGAAGAGAAGGCATAAAACATGGTATGCTTTGGCAAAGCCAAATGTAAAAGTCTGCAGTTGATATCCTGAAAATGGCAGAAAGAATATTGCGTGCAAAGTCTGACTTTGATTATTCATAAAACAGCCACATGCTGCAGTGTGCAATTTAAAAGCTGTGCTTCATTAGTTCTTGCCTTCCAGCTGAAACCTTCTCCATTAAAGAGAATAATTTACTACAGTAAGAAGTCCTTTATATAATCTCCAGAGCAGGATCCAGGAAGGGGAGGGGGAGAAAAACAAGGGAGACAGACTAAACTACTTGGAATTTACAGGGGGCTTTTGGTTTGGGCTCTTCTAATCATTAGTAAAAGCTAGCAATGTTTCTTATTAAGAAATCCTTGAAATTTTGCCAGAGCTCCGATGATTTACACAAGAAATGTCAGAAGATGAGCCGAACAACTTTGATGTTGTTTGGCTGCTATGGAATAATATAACACTAGCTGAAGTACATAAACCCCAGAGGTCGAAAGACCAGTGTCTCACCCAGTCTCCCAGGTTGCATCTACATACTGATATTTTGATATGATAATGAGAGTTAAGTACAGAAACTGCTGTAATTGGTTCATGGAAGTTACTGATTACCTTCACATACACCTTGAGAAGCAGAAGCATATACATACAGCTTGATTCAATTCAGAAAATCAACCAAAAATATTGGCATTAAAATAAGGTCACAGTCTTCAATTTCAGGGCTTTATCTTCATTTACTAATTTGACATTGATTGTATTTATTCTAATGTTTGCAATTTTGTCACTAATCAAATTAAGTACATTGATATCAGAATATTCTCCAAATAAAATAGGTTGTGTATAATTTGGTTTCTAAAATATGTCTGCCAATTTACTCCTCTGCTGCTGGAGTAAGATTCTATAGCTGCCAATGGTTAACTGTAGAAATAATCTTCACGCATAGTGTTGCAAATGAATCACAACCAAACCCATTCTGGATCCAGTGCCTACATCAACATCTTTTTCAGAGGTCACTGGATAATGAGCAGGAATACAAAGAAACCCTGACTGAATTTTTCTTCTTTTGTCTCTTTCTTAATCCAAGAGTTCTAATGCTAAGTCATGTTGCTTCATTCTTTATAATGATCATCAAACTTGAAGCAAAGCAAAACTTTTGAGACATTGCAATGCCCATGGCTGAGTACCGCATTTTGTGTTGAATTTTCACAATGAACCATTTGGGGAACTCTGAACATTTATTGAAAATACCTTGCTGGATTGATCTTTATCTGTTTCAATTGTCTTGTTTTCAGTTAATTTGCTTTTTAATTTATGAGTACAACACTGAAAACTACTAAATCTGGGTCCTCATTGACTTCCATTTTGTAAAATGCAATTTTTACAACAATATCAGAAATGAAAACATCGACTCAATCTGGTTATATTTTCCCCCCTTCCCCCACTACCAGGCGTGAAAACCTCTCTTAAAACGATTGAATTGTCTTGGCCTTGGAGGGCATTAGACTGGGTTCAAACAATCGTAAAAAATCACAGCTGTTGGAGTTTCTCTTCTGGGTTTCATAATGCTCATATCCCTCTTCTCTCACAGCCATTTCCAATTAGTGGCTTATTTTCAAAAGGTTGCCAGCTCTTTTCATCTTCAAAAAAACTGAATGCAACCAAAAGGACGTCATGGCAACTGCAACCAAGGTCATTTCCTGTCTGAACTGCATAGCCCGATAACACACACAATGATACCTCCTACTGGGTGTACTCCTGCTGAAAAATAGATGAAACATTAAGAGTGGATATCACATCGCACCTATCAAAATCAAATCTTATTGATGTTTTTACGAATACATGTGAGCAAGCAACTAATAAAAAGGAGCCAAAATGAGAGGAAAATATCTCTCAAAAGGCCTCTTGTATTCATGTTCAATACAAAGGGTTGTCCTTCAGCAAATCAGTCAGAGATCGGAAGCCTGACAAAGAAAGACCTAATATCGTGTTTTCTAGTCAAGCGATGTTTACACTACTTTAACCCGAGAGAGCTCTAGTGCAAAATCCTTGTGCAAATAATGTTGGTTTGTACAACTTGAGTTTATTTCATTGGCTTCTAACCTAAATAATAACAACTTGTATTTATTTACGTAGCACCTGAAATGTAGGAAAATATCATGCAAGAGGTGTAATAAAGCTAAAGTTCACAGAAGAAGAGGAGTAACATTAAAGTTGGTTAAAAATGTTGATTCTAAAGTGTGTCTTAAAGGTTGAGAGTTTGTAGACGGATTTTGCAAGGCGGTTCCAGAAGTTAGGGCCTCGATAGCTTAAGGCACGGCTGTCAGTGATGGGGTAAATAAAGTCAGGGTTGGTCAAGATGCCATGTTGGAGGGGCACAGAGCTTTATGAACGGTTGTTGGGCTGATGGATGTTAGAGATGGAGTGGGATGAGACCACAAAAGGATTTGAACATATGGATAGAAATTTTTAAATTGAAGGCACTGAGAGACCAGGAATCAAATAGCCACTGAGCACAAGGTGGTGGGTGAGCAGGACTTTGTGCAGCAGAGGCTACAGGCAGCAGAGAGGTCTGTAAGCTGAAGTTTATAGCAAGTGGAGGATGGAAGACCTGTGATGAATTCCTTGAAATTGTCAGAGGGAGTGGTAATGATAATATTAAAGATGGAAGCAGGAAGTTCAGCTCTATCTGAAAACAAAGTAGCAGAATATGATATTAGCAGAAAAGGGACTCAACCAAGATATCATGGAACACACAACATTTAATGACTCCTGCCCTCCAACCTATCCTCGACCGACTATTTTGCTTCACTTGTCCTCCCCTCCCCCACCCCATTTCAACAACCGAAAACCCATCATGTCTCTACCTCTTTCCAGTTTTGAAGAAGAGTCATATTGGACTCAATGTTACTGTTTCGCTGTCGCCACAGATGCTGCCAGACCTGCTGGGTTTTCCCAGCATTTTCCGTTTTTATTTCTGATTTCCAGCATCGCACAATTTGCTTTTATTTTACGCTACAATCAGAATCTTGTTGTGCATGCTGGGAATGGTGTTGGAAAATTCCTTACCCCCCAGTCCAGGATTTTCTGACCAATTTAATTCCTAGAAATATTGAATTTCCTGATTATTCCAGTGTGCTGTAGGAGCAAAGAACTGGAAATTGTGGGTGATTATTTCCAAATGTTGGTCCTCAACTGGAGTAAAAGTTTCAATTCTCAGGACCTGAAAGGATATTAAGACATTGGAGAGGATTTGGAAGAGGTTTACTGGAATGATACCAAGGCTGAGGGTCTTTGTTTCTTTGGGAGAGCAAATGAGGGTTTCTCCTCTGAGCTGAGAAGATTAAAATGAGATTTGGTGGGCATGAATGGGTTTTAATAGATTAAATAGGGAAAATTGAAGAGTCAGTTGCCAGAGGACCCAAATTGAAGATGATTGTCAAATTAATCAGTGGTAACATAAGGAAACATTTTTCTACACAATGAATTGTAATCTGAATGCATTGCTTGAAAGGATGGCGGATTCGGATTCAATTGTAACTTTTATAAGGGAATCGGGGAAAGGTAGGAATTTATAGGGCATGGCGAGTGAGACTAATTAATGAAAATAGTTCAATTAGAGTTGGCACAGGCAAGAGGGGACAAATGGCCTTCATCTGCAGTGTTCATCCTATGATTCTAAGTTGCAGCAATAAAATCAGACAAGAATCCCACTCTGAACTACTGACCAGTGACTTCTGCTGCAAAGGTCGCACAGTTCCCGTGTGTGTTGTACCCCTTCCGCTTGATGGCATGAGTTGGTTGCATTGAAAGAGTTGAACCGAGTACCTGTTTCTCTGGTGGGAGGGAAGCCGTGTACACCTCTTTCCCCCCCCGCCCCAATCAGACACGAGCAGCACCGACCAGTGACTCCGAGCAGTGTGTCCTAAGGGTCATGTGTGGTGGACACTGGATCTGATTTGTGTCTCTCCCCCCCCCCCCCCCACTCCCACCCGCCGTCGCCCACAGCAAATGTTGTACTTTACACTGGGGTCACTAATAATAATTGAGTGGAACGTGGCAGACAAGTTGTAGCCAGCAAGGTCTCAAACAGCAATGAGGTGAATGCTTTAGTGATGTTACTTAAAGCACTACATTTTGGCCAAAACTCTGGAATACTCTCCTGATCTTTCAATAGAATTATGGGATCTGCTAAGTCACCTGAGAGGATAGATAGGATCTTGGGATAATGACTAATCCAAATGACTCATCCATGTCTCTGCTCCATCAGGCAGCTGAATGAAACTGCCCTTGCTTGGTTGCAATTTTATCGATACCAATTTGCAGTTCGAGAATCACATGGAATGGCTTCTCCTCCCAATCCCACACTGCTTACCTTTTTTTGTTTCTCATGCACTTGTTACCCGTTGGTGATAGTATCTGAAAATGCATCAGCTCTGGTGTATGCTGACAACACTCAGCACTATCTCGCCATTACATTTTGCATCTCGCCGCTGTCTCATATTTGTCACGTTGCTGGACAGAAATCCAGCATTAGATGAGAAGAGATTGACTCCAGCTAAGTGTGAGGAAGAATGAGGCCATGGCCTTGGTTTCCTGATTTAAAGTTTGCTCCTTGTTTCCATCCCTGCCCATTGTCTTGAGCTGAGTAAGACTGCTTACGACCTTGATGTTGTTATGTTTGATCCCTTGATGAGTTTATTTATTTTTTAAATTTAGAGTACCCAATTATTTTTTTTCCAATTAAGGGCCAATTTAGTGTGGCCAATCCACCTAACCTGCACATCTTTGGGATGTTGGGGTGAACCCCACGCAGATACGGGGAGAATGCAAACTCCCCACGGCAGTGACCCAGGATCGGTATTCGAACCTGGGCCCTCTGCCCCTAGTTCCAGTGCTAACCACCTTGGTGAGATTCTGACCACATATTCACAAAAGCACCAAGGCTACTTACTTCCACCTGTGTAACATCATTTGACTCTGACCCCACCTCAGATCATCTGCTTATGGAGGGCCTCTTAATCATCCACCTTACATAAACTTTTGCCCATTCAAAATCTACTGTCTGTATCTTGTTCCAAATCACTTTCATCCTTCACCCCATGCTTTCTGAGCATCACCGGCTCCTGGTTCAACAGTGCCTCCATTTAAAAGTCCTCATGCTTAGTTTCAAATTCCTCCATGGTTTTGCCACGCACACTATAGCTTCCTCCAGGTCTCGAAGCCTGTGAGATCTCTGTGCTCCTCTAATATTGGCTGAGTGTTCAACTCCAATTTTAGTATTAGTTGGCAGTGCTTTGACTCTAAGCTCTGGAATTCCCTCCATAAAATTCTTCACCTATCTGTGTACTGCTATTCTTTTAAGGTGCTCCTTAAAACCTACCTCTTTGATCAAGTTAATGTTAATCAGTTCAGATATCTCAATGTAATTCAGTTATTATTGACACTGCAATTGTTAAGCACCGTGGAATCTTGTACTACATTAAATACAAATATAAATTTAAGTTGTTGTAGTCAGACCTGCCAGTGGTTTGTTTTATTGTGATATGTGCAGGTTCCTGGACTACTCTGGAGCAGATACAAACATTGGATATGTTGGCCAGCATCTTTCTCAGCACATGCTCTTTTTAAAAAAAAAAAGAAATTCCAATTAAGGGGCAATTTAGTGTGGCCAATCCACCTACCCTGCACATCTTTGGGTTGTGGGGGTGAGATCCACGCAGACATGAGGAGAATTTGCAAACTCCACACAGACAGTGAGCCGGGCCGGGATCGAAACCGGGTCCTCGGCTCAGTGAGGCAGCAGTGCTAATCACTGGCCCAGCGTGCCGCCCTTTCAGCGCATGTTCGACACACGTGATGAATCTGAGAACAAAGAGGGTCACTCCCCAGGTGCAATGATAGGTTGCAGTAAAAATAACTAAGATTGGGGATAGGGTGGAGGTGTGGGCTTATGTGGGTCGCTCTTTCCAAGGGCCGGTGCAGAATCGATGGACCGCATGGCCTCCTTCCGCATTGTAAATTCTATGATCACTGAGAATGGGCGCGATCTACTGGCTGCGATCTGCTGGAATTGGGACTGGATGCAGCCAGTAAATCCTGGGAGAGGCCTCCCCTGGGATTCCCGACTACCGTTCTGCCTTGCGAGATCTGGTCATGATCTGGTAATAGTCTGCGCACAGTGGGTGGGGCCAGTTAGGGTACCAAGCTGGCATTTCGCCCATGCCGGGGATCGGGCTCGGTGGTGCCCTGCCAGTATGTGGTGGGATGCGGGGATGTCGGGCTCAAAGCGGGGGGTCGAGAAATTGGGGTGCCATTTGAAAATGGGTCCACTGAAATAGCAACAGTACCGTTAGATAGCCGGGTTATTCAGCGCTGGGAACCACTCCGAAAATCCCTCCCAGAGTGGATTCTGATTTTTTTTCTGGGTTACATCTGGCTCACAGTCTCAGTCAGAGCATTTGCAGATACGTGCAGGTTAAGCCAGTGCAACGTTGACACATTCTAGCCAGTCACCACTGAATGAGACACTTCTACACTCGAGGGCTCAGTACTGTGGGCCTATATCTTTCTGCATCCAGATTACAGAAACAACTTTTAGCAGGACTGTTAACAGCCAACAAAGAGGAATTTTTCAATCCAACAAGCAAGGTTGAATTTGGAAAGGTAAAAGGATACGTGTACAACCAAATCCCAATTTTAAAAAAAGAATACAAATGAAAGAACAGCAGTCCTTGGAAATTAGTTGGGTTAGTGCAGTGTTTTTCAAACTTTTTTTTCCGGGGACCCAATTTTACTCGCCGGCCGAGCTGCGCGGCCCACGCCGGCCGAGCTGCGCGGCCCACGCCGGCCGAGCTGCGCGGCCCACGCCGGCCGAGCTGCGCGGCCCACGCCGGCCGAGCTGCGCGGCCCACGCCGGCCGACCTGCGTGGCCCGCCATTTTCTCTTTCCTTGTTTGTTGCTGACAAAAATGGACGAAATGGTTTTGGGTCCCTTTGGCCCCCGAACTTGGAAAAAAAAAGGCTGCAACCATAGAAAAAAAATGCGGCTGCACTGCGTGTGCCAGATGATTGGGCATTCATGCGGAGTGCGGCTGAATTTTTTTAACCGGTTCCTGGCCATTTTGAAGGCCGCTCGCAGGCGACATTATTAAAAGCTGGCTGCTGCGGCTGTTGCGCGTGGATTTGCCTGATGGACAGCGCACGACGGATGGCTCCGTGACCCTCCCGATACCTGCTCTCAACCCACCCATAGGTTGCGCCCCTGAGTTTGGCCATGACTGGGTTAGTGCCTCAAGAGCTGACATCACCTAATTCAGCACAGCACTGGGACTGAATGTGAACTGTAACTGGTCTGAGGAATTTGATTTTGCCTTGAACGTTCCTGTTATCTATTGTGTACTCGTAAGAGCTTTCGTGGATAGCAAGCGGTCCCATTCACAACAGGAATAAAATCATAATGATTCCCCCCTTCTATCTTTCTTTGAGATAACGACTTGTGCCGGAGTTGAATATCTATAATCAAATATAGGTTAATGGGTGAGGACATTACGTAGCTTAGCTATGATGCTCCCAACACCGTGACCAGTAAATGCGTAGAATTTCTTGAAATTATAACGTGGAGACTTACCAGTCAGTCCAAACAGCCCTTGTTGGTGTTTGTCTTCCTTACCAGAACTGGTCCGATTTCCGTATGCATGTCTTTCCTATCTTTCCACATCAGTACTGGTTCGATTCCCATGCGGATATTTTTAACCTACAACCACCAATTCTAAATGGTGATGTAATGTTCATTTACTAATTCCAATTTCTTAACCATAGCGTCAGCATGGGGGGAGCAGGACAGGTTGTTGGTGATCTGTACACCTAAAAAGTTTAAGCTCTCGACCCTTTCTACTTCGTTCCCATTGATGTAGACAGGGGCATGTTCTCCACTATGCTTCCTGAAGTCGATGACAATCTCCTTCGTTTTGTTGACATTGAGGGAGAGATTATTGTCGTCGCACCAGTTCTCCAGATTCTCTATCTCATTCCTATACTTGTCTCATCATTGTTTGAAATCCGACCCACTACGGTGGTGTCATCAGCAAATTTGAAAATCGACTTGGAGGGGAATTTGCCACACAGTCACAGGTGTACAAGGAGTTATAGTAGGGGGCTGAGGACACAGCCTTGTGGGGCACCAGTGTTGCGGATGATCGTGGAAGACGTGTTGTTGCCAATCCTTACTGATTGTGGCCTGTGTGTTAGAAAGTTCAGGATCCAGTCGCAGAGGGAGGAGCCGAGGCCAAGGCTATGGAGTTTGGAGATGAGTTTCGTAGGAATGATTGTGTTGAAGGCTAAGCTGTAGTCGATATATAGTCTGACATGGGTGTCTTTGTTATATAATTCTTCCAGGGTAGAGTGCAGGGCCATGGAGATGGTGTCTGCTGTGGACCTGTTGCAGCAGTAGGCAAACTGTAGTAAATCTGGTAGGCTGGAGTTGATTTGTGCCATGACTAACCTTTCGAAGCACTTCATGATGATGGATGCCAGAGCCACTAGACGATAGTCATTAAGGCACGCTCCTTGGCTTTTTTTTTGGTACAGGGATGATGGTTGTCTTCTTGAAGCAGATAGGCACTTCAGATTGTTGTAAGGAGAGGTTGAAGATGTCTGCGAATACCCCCACCAGCTGATCCAGGCAAGACCTGAGTGCTTGTCCAGGTACCCCATCCAGGCCAGTGGCTTTCCGAGGGTTGACCTTCGAGAAGGCTGCTCTGATGTCTGCAATGGTGATCTCAGATACAAATTCATCCGAGGCTTCTGGGATGGAGGGCTCGCTCTTGCTGACCTCTTGCTCAAAGCGTGCACAGAATGTGTTGAGCTCATCCGGGAAGGGTGCATTGGACCCGGCGATTTTACATGCTTTCATCTTGTAGCCCGTTATGTCTTGCAGACCTTGCTATGGGGGGGGGGTCATCCAGGGTTTCCGGTTGGGAAGCACATGGATTTTAAAATTTTTTTTAGAGTACCTAATTTATTTTTTCCAATTAAGGGGCAATTTAGCGTGGCCAATCCACCTAGCTTGCACATTTTTGGGTTGTGGGGGCGAAACCCACTCAAACACAGGGAGAATGTGCAAACTCCACATGGACAGTGACCTAGAGCTGGGATCGAACCTGGGACCTGAGCGCCGTGAGGCCACAGTGCTAACCCACTGCGTCACCATGCTGCCCGGAAACACACGGATTTGCTTCTTTGGCACACAGTCTTCTACACACTTATGAGTGTATGCACACTTGAGTGTATAACACAGTTGAAAGGCAGAAATTGGATTTGTACAATGTCATTCGCAATCTCAAGGGGTCTTTGTAACCAATTGGTTACTTTGGTAAATTGTAGTCCCTGATAATATCCAAGCAATGTTGTTTAATCTGTTCATAGCATTTCAAAACAGCAATAAGATGAATAATCAGTTGTCTGTTTTGTGGTGGTGTTGCCCAGAAGATGGGCGAACTACCCAAATGCCATGGGATCATTTATGTCCAGCTAATCAGGTGGGTGCCTCCTCAGCGTCACATGGTACCAGAAAGCTGGCAGCTCTGACAATGAATCACTCCCTCAATACTGTAGTGAATTTGAGCAATATAGGAATTATGAAATGTGAAAAAAATCAGTGCCCTCCAATTTTCCTTCTACCATCCTGTTTCCATGAGTTGTTGATTGATCATGGAACCTTTTTCAATTAGTCAAGTAACTCTGACATCAGACGAGGAAAACCTCCGATCCAAAGTCATCTGTTCCTCTCCAGCATGCTACACTTCTCATATCAGAGGCTGGAAATTGTGTGGTGTGTAATTCAGTCTGCCCACCGTCTTCAAGGCACAAATCAGGGAGTATGATTGAAACACACTCCACTTAGCTGGATAGGTGTACCTCCAACAATACTCAACAAACTCTACAGCATCCAGGACAATGCAGTCCACTTAATTGGCACCCTCTCCACCAGCAGTGCACAGTGGTAGCCGTATGAAATTTATACAAGCTGCACTATAGCAACTCGCCAAGGCTCCACGGAGATCATTTTCTAAACCCACACCTCTATTACTTAGAGGATCAAAATTACAGATGCATTGGAACACCACCACCTGCAAATTCTCCTGTGAGTCACGCACCATCTTGACTTGGAACTACATCACTGTACCTTTACTGTCACGGGACATATATCCATCAGATGGACTACAGCGGACCAAGAAGGCAACTTACCACCACCTTCTCCAAAGAACAATTGGGATGAGCAAAAAATGCTGGCCAGTGACACCCACTTCCCATGAATTAATTTCAAAAAAGGAATGTCTCCTTTGATTATTCAGAACACTATGAAGACCTTGTTTCATAGTGCAAGATGTTTCTATGATTAAAGTGAGAAGATTAGACAAAGTTTTTGAAAAAGTTGAGGGCCATCAAATTGTAGGAGGAGGGCAGACTTAGAGATGAGCAATTGCAGTTTTAAAATTCTACGATAGATTAAATGGAATAGATTTTCACTTCAACACACAGGATGATGGGAGTCGGAATGCTGCGCAGAATGCCTATTTGAGACATAGACAGCCAGTAACTATAGTTGTAACAGTGTGAAGTTAGTACATAAATATTTTAACATGATGCTAACTGCCAGTTTTGTCTTAAAATACATCCTGAAATATTAACTAAGCCAGCTCTGACACACTCCATTCCGTGTGTGCAGAGGTTTTGTGTTTGTCTCTTGATTGCATAATTACTTTGTTTAAAAAAAATATTTTACTTAAAAGAAATCGCAAATGAACATGAACATATAGACAATTTACTGTAAATGCTTACAGTTGTTGGTTGACTGATGGCATTAAAAAAACAACACACAAAAAACAACTTTAAACTACATGGATTTATGTATGTTCTATAATGTGGAGTAACCAGTCCAGTGGGTAATTGTTAACAATAGGAGAAAACTTTCTGACGTATGAATGTGATGCTGTTTGCACAGCTGAGCACAGTTAATTTGTCCTTTTTTTCTGGACAAAATATAATGAGGCCTATGTCTGAGAAAGTTTTATTTAAAAGGGCAAATATGAGAATGTGGTGTTTGTCCCCTTTTAAGGGACGTTCTGCTGAGAAGATCATGTGGTCTGGGTAACCAAATGGGGACCAGAGTGGGGGATCACCCTAGCAAGGACTGGTTTCTGTATCCGTTCAATCCTGGAAGCTGACTTGCAGCCACGAGGCTGCATGCCTCTGTATTGTAATTAAATGTAAATAAATGTTGCAGTTGTTATTTACCTAACCGATGAACAGTAATAAGCAATACTGAGCTTCATGTGAACAATCAGGGCGGTTCCTGTTCAATGCCAATACAAGTACCTGGCTTACTGATAAATGAAGTCTCTTTAAAAAAAAAAACTGCAGATTTTCACTTTCTTTCCCATTCCCCCAACTTTCTACAATTGCTACCCAAAGGCATTGATTCTCTCTTCATTTCCAAGCTTTTCAATTCATTACCAAATAAGCATGCAGGCGCAGCAAACGGTAAAGGCAAATGATAGCAAGAGGATTCGAGTACAGGAGCATCGCTGTCTTGTTGCAATTATACAGGGCCTTGGTGAGGCCACACCTGGAATTTTGTGTGCAGTTCTGGCCTCCTTATCTGAGGAAGGATGTTCTTGTTATAGAACAAGTGCAGAGAAATGACTCCTCAGATGACAGGACTGACATTTGAGGAGAGATTATGTCGATTAGGATTTTGTTCGCTGGAGTTCAGAGGAATGAGGGGGAATCACATAGAAACCTATAAAATACTAACCCGACTAGACATGGTAGATGCAAGAAGGATGTTCCCGATGGTAAGGGTGCCCAGAACTAGGGGTCACAGCCTGACGATACGGGATAGACCATTTAGGAATGAGATGAGGAGACGTTTGTACACCCAGTGAGAGGTAGGCCTGTGGAATTCGCTACTATGGAAAGATGTTGTATGTTTTCAAGAAGCAGTTAGAAATTCCACTTGGAGTAAGCTAAGATTAAAAAAAACAAGATAGATGAGGAACCAAAGGACTGCACCCCCCCCCGGGGAGGGGATGGGGTGGCAGACAGAAGGTGGGGAAACCACAAGAGAAGAGGAAGGCAAAACCACAAGAGAAGAGGAAGGGGGGGGGGGGGGGGATTATAGACCGATCCAGAGAGCAACGAAATGTACATAGAGGTGGTTAAATGGGCAGCACGGTAGCACAAGTGGATAGCACTGTGGCTTCACAACGCCAGGGTCCCAGGTTTGATTCCCTGCTGGGTCACTGTCTGTGCGGAGTCTGCACGTTGTCCCCGTGTCTGCGTGGGTTTCCTCCGGGTGCTCTGGTTTCCTCCTACAGTCCAAAGACGTGCAGGTTAGGTGGATTGGCCATGATAAATTGCCCTTAGTGTCCAACAAGGTTAGGAGGGGTTATTGGGTTACGGGGATCGGGTGGAAGTGAGGGATTAATGTGAGTTGGTGCAGACTCGATGGGCCGAATGGCCTCCTTCTGCACCTTATGTTCTATGTCTATGTTAAAGGACAAAATAAACCTCTCTGTACAATAAAGTAAACTAGCATGGGCAAGAAAAATGTAATTATAGACACAACTGTTCATAAATATGAGAAAAGCCAATAAAAAGATTAAAAGAAAAGAAATAGCACTTGAGGTGAAGGGGATCAAAGAATATGGGTGGGGGGAAGGCGGGAGTAGGCTATTGAGTTGGATGATCAACCATGATCATCATGAATGACGGAATAAGCTCGAAGGGCTGAATGGCTTCCTCCTGCACCTATTTCCTATGTTTCTATAACCAATCTTGAAATATGCCAGAAGATTGTGGAGCACACCATTCCCAAGCCTGATTCTGATTTTGCCCAACATCTCTCATACTTTCAAGCAGTGGCCTCCCGATTGCTATCTGGAGTGGCAAGTCTGGCGGATAGATTCTTTTCCTGCAACAATGCCAGTTGTGATGCTCTTGCTGGGTGTTAATTGAGCACGGATCAAGAATTGAATCTGGAAACTTTTCTGGTCTTCTAGGTTAGTACCATGCCATTCAGCAAATTAATTAAACAATTATGAAAAGTTAAATAGTACTTGTTATGTTCTATGGCTCCCCTGATCATAAAGACACGCATAGAACATGTGTGTTTAGTTAGAACTAGTATTTATGATTAAACACGTGGGCAGGTAACTAGCAAATCTATGTACAGACAATGATATCTAATTTCCTTGAGAGCTACTGTGAGATGCAGCCATCCTGCTGACCGTTCTGCTACCAACTGCCACGTCTCGTCAGTCACCTGATCTATATTGGCTCCATGTATATCTGGCTCCACCAACTGGCAGGAGGTCATAATTGTCAATACATGTGCTGATGATCAGCTTTGTATATTTGCATAAATCTAAACAGAATCTGATTTATATAATCTGGTCCTAATTTCCTCGCTTCTCATTAGAATCTTAGAATCATAGAATTTACAATGCAGAAGGAGGCCATTCTGTTTATCGACACTGCACCCGTCCTTGGAAAGAGCACACTATTTAAGCCCACGCCTCCACCGTATCCCTGTAACCCAGTAACATCACCTAACCTTTTTTTTTGGATACTAAGGGGCAATTTAGCATGACCAATCCACCTAACCTGCACATCTTTGGACAGTGGGAGATAACCGGAGCACCCGGAGGAAACCCATGCAGACACGGGGAGAACGTGCAAACTCCACAAAGACAGTCACCCGAGGCCAGAATTGAACCTGGGACCCTGGAGCTGTGAGGCAGCAGAGCCACCGTGCGACTTCCATTGAAATAATTTGGTTTATTTATAATTAATATTTTATACATTATTAGACACCCCTCTTTCATGACCGTTTTCTCGACTGCAGAGTTTGTCTTGTTTTCATCGTGACTTTACAGGCAGGATCCTTGGCTCTTTTTACAGTTTTCAATCCATATTTTGAATGTGCTGACCAGAATTAAATACAGTTCCATTCCACTAGTCGTCAGGATGGTGCATTGTACAGCCCTATCATAATCTCAGTGGATTTGTATTCTGTTGCTGGTGATATGTTCCAGAGTAAATTAGTTTTTAAAACTCCTTTGCTACATTGCTAGACATTGAAAATGACATGTCTAAAGAAAGAACTAAGCAATTATATTATGACTTTTGCGACCTGTGATGTGCCAAAGTACTTTTGAGCCAATGCATAATGCCCTGGTCTCCCTACACATGCACACATGCCATTCATGATGCAAGCTTTTTAAAATTACTGTTGAGTTTCATTTTCCTTTTATCAGCACGGAACATTTTACTATACTCTGGTACACTCCTTGTTTCAGTGTCATTGGTAAAATTTGACATGCATACATTTGCAACTCCTTAATGTAGATTAGAAACAACAGGGGTCCAAACACTGGCCACTGAAGGCACTAATCTGCCGCGCCGTCGATGGTACATCGCTAAGTGATTTCCAGACATTGATTTTCTTTCAGCATTCAGGTGACTGCTATGAATTGCTCAAGCTTTCGTCTTGTGGTGTCATGTGAACCTCCTAATGAGATTATTATCTAGTAATCATGACTAAGTATTTATCATCATTGGGGGTGGTTTCTCCAATGCTGTGATTCTTGCATACTACTTTGCTCAAGCTTTCTTTTGAACACAGCTGCCCCGAGATGTATCAGCATGGGGTAGTACTTGTTCTTCTCTTTTAAAAAAGCGGTTCAGTTTGTACTTTGATCTTACTAGTAATCTAAATGATTCAACTAATTTATTCCATAACCATGATTATGATACGTCATTGTCTCTAAGTAACTTTGCTATTAACCAAAACTTGCACAAGCTATTTGGAAAGATGTTTTTGGTGTGGATGATGGATAGGTTCCTGAGTAGCACTGTACAGTGCAGAGTGAATATGCCTGTCTTTTTGGATGTCAAATTGGTGTGACAAATACATGGACCATTTCAGCTGTTATAAACATGAAGGGAGCGATTCTCCCTAAAGGGAATAAAGTCCCCTAGTGAGCGTGTTTACCCCTCATTTCAAACAAACAAAGGTTTGTTTTGAATCACTAGCTTTGGGAGGTCAGCTCCTTCCTCAGGTTAATGAAGAGGTGGGTTCCAGAAACATATATATATATATATATATATATATATATAGACAAAGTCAAAGACGCAAGACGGTACTTTGAATGCGAGTCTTTGCAGGTAATTAAGTCTTTACAGGTCCAGATGGAGCAACTGGAGAGAGGGATCATCACAGGTTAAAGAGGTATGAATTGTCTCAAGACAGGACAGTTGGTAGGATTTCGCAAGCCCAGGCCAGATGGTGGGGGGGTGAATGTAATGCAACGTGAATCCAAGGTCCCGGTTGAGGCCGTACTCATGTGTGCGGACCTTGGATAGAAGTTTTTGCTCGCCGATTCTGCGTTGTTGCACGTCCTGAAGGCCGCCTTGGAGAACGCTTGCCCGAAGGTCAGAGACTGAATGGCCTTGACTGCTGAAGTGTTACTGTTGCTCTCTTTTGCAGCTCTAAATATGGTGATTAATAAGGTCGCCTTTCTTAATCCTAATTATGAATATGCTTTCCGAGTCGCCAGGTATCTCTCGATACCGCCACAAGGTTCAACCGAATACCGATCAAAGAACCAATACACCAGTTAGTTAGTTCAAAGTCAATACTACTTTATTTACACACAGTATGATTTACTCATGCACAATAACACTACAGGCTAAACTATATCTATCACTAACACCTATACTTAACTTCGGGTGCCCACTTAGGTCAGAGGAACAATGGCCGTTGTTCGGATCTGAGATTGTTGGGTTTGAAGAGGTAACAGGAGAACAGCTAAGGTCGTCCGTCTGGTAGCGAGTGTTGAACTTGAACTTACTTGCTTCTGGTGGTGCAGGTGGAAGGGTCTCTCCGGTTGAGAGCCAATTCCAAGAGAGGGAACAAATGGCGAGGGTTCCTTCTTCTACTTGGGGGTTTTGCGTGCTTTGAGGCGGGTCTTAAACTTGGTCTCAATTAATTGGGCAGCATCTCGATCACTGCCATTGATCTGAGCCAATAAAGGGGCAGGTGCCTTGATGGCTGTGCATGTCCTAAGTGGCCGTTGGCCATGCTTTGTTTGTGTCTTCTTGCTGGGATAGTGGCGCCGGACTGTCGGGTACAGTATCGGCTACCTGAGCACCAGTTCTTTGTTTCTCGGAGATGGGCCATCAATGTGCAAATCGACCAGGAGTTTCGGTTCCGTCTGCAGACTGCCTTCCAAATACACATTCAGGCTCTGTGTCTGCTTGTTTGCTTTGCATTGTCCAATTTTCCCTGTATGCTCTGCGAGTGTCCATTTTATATGCTGAAAGTGTCCATCCCAGATGGCTACATCCCCAACTGGAAGGGAACATTCCTGCCTGGTGATTGTCTTGCGATATCCATTAATCTGTTGTCACAGCGTCTGCATGGTCTCACCAATGTACCACGCTTCGGGAAATCCTTTCCTGCAGCCTATGAGGTAGACAATGTTGGCCGAGTGGCACGAGTATGTATCACGTACCTGGTGGGTGGTGTTCTCGCGTGTAATGGTGGTACCCATGTCGATGATCTGGCACGTCTTGCAGAGATCGCCATGGCAGGGTTGTGTGGTGTCGTGGTCGCTGTTCTGAAGTATGGGTAGTTTGCTGCAGACTATGGTCTGTTTGAGGTTGCGCGGTTGTTTGAAGGCAAGTAGTGGGGGTGTGGGGATGGCCTTGGTAAGATGTTCATCTTCATAGATGACATGTTGAAGGCTGCAAAGAAGATGTCGTAGTTTCTCCGCTGGATGGCGAAGGGTACTCTGTCGGTTGTGTCCTATGTTTGTCTTCTGAGGAGATCGGGGTTTTTTTTTGCTGTGGCGCATTGGAACTGTCGATCGATGAGTCAAGCGCCATATCCCGTTCGTACGAGAGCATCCTACAGCGTCTGTAGATGTCTGTTATGTTCCTCCTCATCGGAGCAGATCCTGTGTATACGGAGGGCTTGTCCACAGGGGGTGGCTTCTTTAATGTGTTTAGGGTGGAAGCTGGAGAGGTGGAGCATCGTGAGGTTATCCGTGGGCTTGTGGTAAAGTGAAGTGCTGAGGTGGCTGTCCTTGATGGAAGTGAGTGTGTCGAAGAATGCAACCGATTCTGGAGAGTAGTCCATGGTGAGTCTGATGGTATGGAACTTATTGATGCCATCGTGTAATTGTTTCGGTGATTCATCGCCGTGGGTCCAAAGGAAAAAAATGTAATCAATGTATTTGGTGCATAACGTCGGTTGAAGGTCCCGTGCGGTGAGGCGATCTTGTTCAAACTTGTGCATGTAGATGTTGGCTTATTGAGGTGTGAATTTGGTTCCCATGGCTGTTCGGTGTGTCTGGACGAAGAACTTGTCGAAGGTGAAGACATTGTGATCCAGAATGAAGCGGATGAGTTGCAGAATTGCATATGGACATTGGCTGTTGTCGGTGTTGAGTACTGAGGCGGTTGCAGCAATGGCATCATCATGGGGGATGCTGGTGTAGAGTGCCGAGACATCCATTGTGACGAGGAATGTTGGTGGTCCAACTGGTCCATGGGTGCTGTGTTTCTATAAGAAGTCTGTCGTATCGTGACAGAAGCTGGGCGTTCCTTGTAGGATGGGTTTCAAGATGCCCTTGATGTAGCCAGAGAGGTTCTCTCACAGGTCCCCATTGCCTGATACAATAGGACAGCCTGGGGTGTTGGCCTGGTGTATTTTCGGGAGGCAGTAGAGATCTCCAACGCTGGGAGTATGTGGGATGAGAGCGGTCTGGATCCAAAGTCTTGATCAGTTTGTTGAGTTGGCGGGTGTGATCCTTGGTCGGATCTGTGGGTAACTGTCTGTAGTGTTCCTGGTTGTTGAGTTGTCGGTACACTTCTTTGCAGTAGTCCTTTCTGTTCAGTATGACGGTGGCCCCTCCTTTGTCTGCTGGTTTGATGACGATGTTGCAGTTGGTCTTGAGAGCGCGGATAGCATTGCGTTGTGCTTGGGTGACGTTCAGGGCTGTCTTGTGAATGCGACTGTGATGAATCTGGCATTGACGTGACTCCTGAAGGCTTGAGCATACATGTTGAGTCTAGGGCAGTGGCTTTCCGGAGGGGTCCAATTCAACTCTTTCCTCTTCGGTTGCCGCACCGCAGATCTCTCGGTCTGCTGTTCCAGTTCATTGGTTGTCTCATTGGGTTCGCTGTCGGCCTTTTGGGGTCTGTGGAAGAACTCCCGGAGCCTCATTCGCCTGATGAATTCCTCCGTGTCTGCCGCGAGACTGATGAGGTCCATTTTGGTGGTGGTGCAGAAATTGAGCCCTCTGCTGAGGACTTCGATTTTGTCTGGTTGAAGCCCGACAAGTTGACAATAGATTTCCTTGACTTAATTACCTACAAAGACTCTCATTGAAAGTATCGTTTTGCATCGTTGACTTTGTCCATAATATATATATGTTTCTGGAACCCATCTCTTCTTTCACTTGATGAAGGAGCTGTGCTCTGAAAGCTAGTGATTTGAAATAAACCTGTTGGGACTTTAACTTGGTGTTGTAAGACTTGTTACTGTGCTCACCCTTTCCAGGTCTGCCTTTAACTTCAACGAATAGTACTTTGCTCAAATTTCAGTTCCTCTTTGTTCCTTCGTCTTCAAACTTCCTGGAGCTTCTTTTTCATTCCCAGGTTTCTAGAACTAACTGTCCTTTTGCACTGGACTTGTTTTCTTCCTCATTACTCTATTCCTTGCTTTTTTAAAATCTAAATTTTGAGTAACCAATTCTTTCTTCCAATCAAGGGACAACTTAGCGTGACCAATTCATTTACTCCGCCCATCTTTTAGGTTGTGGGGGTGAGACCAATGCAGACATGGGGAAAATGTGCAAACTCTGCATGGGCTGTGACCCGGGGCTGGGATGAACCTTGAGGCAGCAGTGCTAACTAACCACTGTGTCACCGTGCAGCCCTCATTCCCTGCTTCTAGTAGCGCATTGGGAGCTGTTCACTCCCTAACTGCGAAGCTCCTACTTCATATATGTTTAAATTAAAACAGTCAAAAAGTTTTCTAACAGTGCCCCTGGTTGCTAAGTAGCATCTCATTATTTCTCCAAGCTTGTGTTTATCTTCCTGTTGTAAACTCTCAGCACAATGTAAACAGTTTGAGCTGAAACTAACAAAACCTCCATACATGAAAACACCATTATCTAACCTGAATCTAACTAGAATTGAACTCTTTCCTCCACAAAAACACTGAATTAAATACACTTAAATCCATACCTTATTTCTAATATTTAAACTATAAAATGCATATTTAAAAAAACTTGTAATTTGCGAAGAGAGATGTCCTTAGGCTGACTTGCTTGTTCTTCTTGCTTGTGATCTGGCCAACAAATGCAGTTTGATTTTATTAGGTGTTAGCTGGGCCTGTGGCAAAGTATTTATTTTATAGGCCATTGGAAAGCCTTGATTAATACTGCAGTAAAAAACTGCTGAATTGGTTATATTGACATACAAATCAACCACAAAAAATAAAACTGTTACAAAAAGAAAAATACTACAGTTGCTGGAAATTGGTAAACAAAAACAGAAAAAGTACTCAAAAGGTCAAGGAGCACCTGTGCAGAAATGGGTCTTTGCTTTCTCTCTCGCACGTTCCCCTTTCGCTTCTTGAGGATACAGACTCGTACTGAGAAACAGATCTATTTGTAATCTGTACTCCAGAACCTTGCCAAAGAATGTTCATCCGTGAGCATGGACAGCAAATATTGGAGTGCCAGGAGAAATCTAGGTTTTATAATTTTAACAATTTTAACTACCAGGTATCAAAATAAAACAGAAGTGAATACCCTACCCAACCAACCTGGCTTGCATAAACAATCCCCCAATCCCAATTTCCAACTAACCATTTCTCACCTCATCCCAACCCCCCTGTTTCCTTTTTACCCCCATCCCCCACATTGCTGGCAGCTTAATTGTTTCTGAAGAAGTCGATAAATGGCTGCCACCTCCAGGTGAACCCTAGCATCGAACCTCTCAGGGCGAACTTAATCTTCTCAAGCCTGAGAAACCCAGCCATGCCATGAACCCACACCCCAGATTTTGGGGGCTCCGAGCCCCTCCACGCCAACAAGATCCGTCTCCAGGCTACCAGGGAAGCAAAGGCCAACACATCAGCCTCTCTTGCCCTTTGGAATCCCGGATCTTGCGACACCCCAAAAATCGCCACCTTTGGACTCTGAACCACCCGCATCTTCAGTACCTCTGACATGAAGTTGGCAACCCCTGCCAAAATCCCCTAAGCCTCGGAAAGGCCCAAAACATATGGACATGATTCACAGGCCCACCCGCACACCGCCCACACCTATCCGCCACCTCTTCAAAGAATCTGCTCATCCAGGCCACAGTCATGTGCGCCCTATGATTTAATGCATATTGATGTGATCCCAGTTGGTGTTCTCACTCAACGGGAAGATCCCAGGATGAAACCCTGGTTCAAAAGACTGTAACTTACACTTTTTAAAGAACAAATGTGGAGGAACAGAGTCACATGACTAATTATTTTAACAAGAAAAAAATTAATAAACATAAAAAGTTGGATTATTATACAATACTCCTTTACTCCTCCATTATCTTAACAATTAATGAAATGAATGAAAATCGCTTATTGTCACGAGTAGACTTCAATGAAAGTACTGTGAAAAGCCCCTAGTCGCCACATTCCGGTGCCTGTCCGGGGAGGCTGGTACGGGAATCGAACCGTGCTGCTGGCCTGCTTGGTGTGCTTTAAAAGCCAGCGATTTAGCCCCTACAATGGTCTTAACACAAAAAGCCCCTTGTAAGCACACAATAAGACTGTGGTCAAATACACACCCCGCTCTGAACCCAAGTTGCTGTCTGTGGATTCTCCTCTGAATCAGCCCAGGTGATTGCCACGTTAAAATTTTCTCATAATAATGCTTTCTCTCAACAGTTTGCCATCCAAAATCCAGACCAGGTTTTCCAAATGACACTATTAAACGAAGCTCCTACTCTTTTTAAAAAAATATATATTTTTTCCAATTAAGGGGCAATTGTAGCCTGCCAATCAACCTACCTTGCACATCTTTGGGTTGTGGAGGTGATACCCATGCGGACACGGGGAGAATGTACAAACTCTACACGGACAGTGACCTGGGGTTGGGATGGAAAACAACTCCCACACACATGAATCTATCTACTTTTACCCTTCCAGGCACAGAGACATAGAACATAGAACAGTACAGCACAGAACAGGCCCTTCGGCCCTCAATGTTGTGCCGAGCCATGATCACCCTACTCAAACCCACGTATCCACCCTATACCCGTAACCCAACAACCCCCCCCTTAACCTTACTTTTATTAGGACGCTACGGGCAATTTAGCATGGCCAATCCACCTAACCCGCACATCTTTGGACTGTGGGAGGAAACCGGAGCACCTGGAGGAAACCCACGCACACAGGGGGAGGACGTGCAGACTCCACACAGACAGTGACCCAGCCGGGAATCGAACCTGGGACCCTGGAGTTGTGAAGCATTTATGCTAACCACCATGCTACCCTGCTGCCCCAAAAGCTATTGCCTGCTGAGTCAAAATCAAATCCAATTATTTATTTTTTTATAAATTTAGATTACCCAATTATTTTTTCCAATTAAGGGGCAATTTAGCGTGGCCAATCCACCTACTCTGCACATTTTTGGACATGAATTAAACCCACTTAAAACTATACATCCCATAAAACCATCTTTATTTTTCTACCAATATACCTTAGTTTACAGAAAAATATAATTACGTGCATAATTTTCTTAATGGCTCGTTGAGTGAACCCGGTGAGTAGAGAATCACATGAAATTGGGATGTGCCAGGTTAGACCACTATATGTCCAACCTTGGCCAAGGCAGCAATAAGAGGCTGTAGTTGGTCTTCGCAAATAGGGATGGGACGATGGGCCAGTGTTTAAGAACACCCTGCAATGCAGCACTGAGCCATGTAGAGTAGGTCCCGTGCTTGACCTCTGGCCTTGCTGAGTTTGATGATCTCGGTCACTGCAGCTTCTGTCTCATCCACGTTAGAGAAGTGAGGGTGATGGAAAATTATTGTGTGGGGAGAGAATAAGACTGCCTGTTATGGCTGTGTGTGGCAAAATAGTTTCCTGACACATTGTCAGTGTGTGAGGGTTGTTCTTTCGTGAGGAACAAAATATTAAATATCATTTTCTATATATTGAAGTATGGCCAACAATTGAGAGATTGTACCTCAGCATTAATCTGTGCCTAGCTCCTTCCACAACCCCAGGGCATCCTGAAGCAGTTTAAGGCAATTAAGTGCTTTTGAAGCACAGTATGTTTTGTAATATGGAGAAACCCAGAAGCCTATTTATGCATGAAAAACATCCTACAAGCAGCAGTGAAATAATGATCAAGTAACCTGTTTTTGTGATGGTATTTGAGGGATAAATATTGATTAGGATACATGGGGAAACCTTCCTGCTGCTCAAAATAGCACGTGGAACCTTTTATGTCCAACTGAAGGACAGTCAGGTGCTTCTGATTAATGATTCATCTGAAAGACGATGCCTCCAATAGCGTGACACTCCCACTGAGCTACACTGAAGTGTCAGCCTAGATTCTGCACTTAAGTCTCTTTAAAGGGCTTTGAATCCACAATCTTCTGATTTCTGAGGCAAGAGTGCTACCACTGAGCCATGGGTGACTGGAGAGGAGAAAAGTTTTCAGACCAGTAACGTGTATTTTGTTCAACGCTCTGTTGCTATTTCAATAGAATTTTGTGGCAAAATGAAGAAGTGTCCTTACATTTCTAGTGAATACAACATCATAACATTGAACTCTTCACTGAGTTTTAGGGAAACTGTTCTGGGAAATGGAGATAGTTTTGAAATCCACCCCAGATTTTTGATTGATATGCAGTGATTTAATGGAAACTGCAAATATATGGATGTCAGCTGAAGACTGGATTAGACTCGGCTTTGCTTTTTATGATCATTCCGCCATCAACAATTGTCTTAAGTTCCTATGAAGGCTAATTTAAGATATCAAGGAATTGACTGAGATGGTGGATGTATTTTTGGTGCAGGATGAAAAACATCAAGGTTGAAGTAGAGGTCAGAGAATGAAATGTACTTAAATACCAAGTTTTGGAACTGTCTCTTTTAATCTTTCTAAATACAATCCAGGTTCTTAAGCCCTAATGAAAGCATGCCTGATGTCTGAGTTTAATGTTGGTTCTGCCTTCGTTTCCTGTGCTGTATAATTTTATATACGACATATGTTTTCAACCAAATGTGAAAATCCAGTCCAGTCCTTCTATGTGCAGAAGGAATCCTCCCACCCCCACACCCAGACCTCACAACTGCTTAACTCCCTTCATTAGTTCCAGATATCTGTGTACATAGTTGAATTTTGGCTGCTATTAAGTTAAACCAACAATAATTTTCCTCTTCACATGTATTTACATTTTCCCCTGTGTAGTGACATAATAAAATCAAACTATAAAATTCAACACTTTAATTAATAAAAGTTGCTGATTTTTTTTCAAAATGCTGAGGGCTTTGACTCAATATGGGAAAGAACTTCGCAGATGCTCTTCAGTACCTCATACAAATGACCATTCGTCAGGTGTGAGGCAAGTGGTTGTTGGTATGCTTTCGAACTCTTCGGGACTTTGAGCGTATTCTCATATCTACATTAATTTTCCGATAGGATCCCCTGGATAGCAGTTAAGAATAGCAACACTGGCTAGTTTCCCCTTCACTTGCCCTTTTGAGGCTGATTGCAACTGTCTGTGTTATTCTGCTAAACATCAGCTAAATGGTAACCAACCAGAAAGCCAATTTTGCATGATTTAGAATCACATCCACCAATCTATTTGCCTGTTGAGCCATTGGATAGGCTTTGTGAAACTAACATTTATGGTTCTGAGGGGTGATAAAATTTGTGACATCAAGGACAGCGATTTTGACAAATTAGTGACCATTTCAATAGGCACAGGAAACTCCTCACATGTATTTCACATGGAGTGTAAATGGATTTTCAGAAGGGATTTCATAATTCGTTTTGCAAGAGGTTCGTAAATGTTCAGGCCAAAGGTGCAATAGGAAATTTAGTAGCATTGTCAGAAAATAGGTTTATCGATAGGAAATGAACAGTTAGTGTAAAACAAAAGGATAAATTCAGATTACTATGGATGCTGGAATCTGAAACCAAAAGAGAAAATGCTGCAAAATCTCATCAGGCCTGGCAGGAACTGTAGGGAGAGAAAAGAGCTAACGTTTGGAGTCAAGATGACAATTTGTCAAAGCTAAAAGACAGAAAATGGGAGATATTTATAATGTTAGGTGAGGGAATGGAAGGTGAGTCATAGCCACAGAAACCAAGAGATGAAAGTGCATATAGCCACAGAAACCAAGGGAAAAGAGTGCTACTGGCCGTCCCTAGGGAGAACAAAAGGTGTGAAAGGCCAAACAACAGAGAAACTAAAATCAGAAAGTAAGCTGTGACAGATGTAGGGGGGAAGGGGAGATAGGGGGAGAAAAAAAAATATATAAAGAAAGACAAGAAAGAAATAAAAGGAAAAAGACAGTTAAGATGAAATGGAATGAAAACAAAAGGGTCAAGGTGAGGTAGAGCTAATAACCTGAAATTGTTGAATTTGATATTGAGAATGGAAGGCTGTAGTGTGCTTAACCGGAAGATGAGATGTTGTTCCTCCAGTTTGTGTTGAGCTTCACTGGAACATTTCAGCAGGCCAGGGACAGACATGTGAGCATGGGAGCAGGGTCTTGTGTTAAATGGCAAGCAATGGGAATGTCCGGGTCTTGAATGCGCACAGACCGAAGATGCTCAGCAAAGTGATCACCCAGTCCCTCCGATATAGAGGAGACCACATTGGGAGCAGCGAATGCAAATTGAAAGTGGTGCAAGTGAAACGCTGCTTAACCTGGAATGAGTGTTTTGGGCCTGGGATGTTATTCATGGAAGAGGTAAAGGGGCAGCTAGTATAAGTGGGTATTGCTCAGGTTGGGGAAGGGTTGGCAGTAGTGTACACCAGATATTAATGCTGGGTTCATGTTTTTTCTGGGACATCTAAATAATTTGGTACAGGGAACATGCTCCAAAATTTGCTTTTGAGACTAATATCAGGTTTGATAAACAGTGAGGAGAGACTTTTTCGAAAATATTTTTTGAGTTTTTAACTTTTTATTCATAAGTAACAGCCAAATAATAAAGCATATATCAACAATCTCCATAAACCATACCAACCAAAAACAACCCATCCCAGCAATTGTAACCTCCACGCCCCCTGCCCAATAGAACCCCCACTAACAGCTAGCAGTGACCAGCTCCTTGAGTTGCAAAATAAACGGATACCATCTGTGATAGAACCCATCAATCGCTCCCCTCGTTGTCAACTTGACTGTCTCGAGATGCAGAAACTCCATTCTGTGGCACTGGACGGTGCCGCCTGCCTCCAACTCGGCAAGATCCACCACTGAGCCAGCAAGGAGGCAAAAACCAATGCATTGCCATCACACTCACCCTCAATTCCGGCTGGTCCGACACCCCGAATGTTGCAGGGCTCCAAATCCACACTTAAAATGACCAATATAGTGTTTGAAAAGGCCCCTAAAACCCACCAACTTGGGGCAGGACCAAAACATGTGCGCATGGTTCATAGGTGCTCTCGAGCCCTACTCACACTCATCCTCAACCCCCTTGGGAAAAAAACGACTCATTCTGGCCGTGTTTTTTTTTAGATTTAGAGTACCCAATTCTTTTTTTTCCAATTAAGGGGCAGTTTAGCATGGCCAATCCACCTAGCCTGCACATCTTTTGGGTTGTGGGGGCAAAACACACGCAAACAGGGGGAGAATGTGCAAACTCCACACGGACAGTGACCCAGAGCCGGGATCAAGCCTGGGACCTCGACGCCATGAGGCAGCAGAGCTAACCCATTACGCCACCGTGCTGTCCTCTGGCCTTGGTGAGATGTGTGCTGAACACCACCTTGAGTTGTATCAAACCTAACCTTGTGCAGGATGACGTAGCATTCACCTTATGAAGAGACTCATTCCACATCTTCCTTTCCAAATGGGACCTAGCTCGACCTTCCACCTAGCCATCACCTCCTCGACCGATTCCTGCTCCTCTCCCATCATCTGTCCTTATATCCCGGACGTGCTGCCCTCTTCCAACCCCGAACAGGTAACAATCCTATCCTGCCAAGTGGACAGCGGCACCACCGGGAATATCAAAAAGGTTCGCTGGTCCGAATCGTACACTGAAAGTACCTGAACATATCCACCCTACCGCGATCTGCCCTCTCCCTCAGCTCCGTCCAGTCAGCAAACCGACCCTCTAAACAAAAATCCATTACCCGCTCCAGCCCCTTAACTTTCCAACCTCCAAAAATGGCATCAAGTTTTCCTGCCTGAAATGACTGACTTCGACAGATAGGTGACCATCTTAACACCCTCTTCTGTAACACCCCTCCTCCAAAACCGAGGCATTTGGCCCACCGATATAAATCCTGTTATAAGCCGCTCCAGCCCCTTGAGAAACACTTTAGGCAGGAAGACTGGAAGGCACTGAAACAAGAACACAAAATCTTGGCAAGACATTCATCTTAATTGCTCGCATCCAGCCTGCCAAAGATAATGGAAGGCTGCCCCACCTCTGCAAATCCACCTTCACCCTATTTGACAAACTAGTGAAGTTCAGTTTGCAAAGTCAGTTACTGATGGGAATGTGTGAGTAAAGAGACCCAGTGATTCAAACATGTAATGCCTGAAGGTACGATTGCAGGTTGATAAAACCAGAAAAACGACTAACCGTATTTTAGATTTTATAAACAGGAGCATAGAGCAAGTAATAATAAATAAGTGCAAAATTTTTATTATACTACATTTAAGTGGTCTGCATAGCGTATTGGGCACTTTTTTATAAACAGAACATTAAGTCATAGAAAGAGAATGTAGCTAGATTCACCAAGTTGATGACTATTGTTATGAGGAGCAACTTGGACTATGTGTCCATTTCCTCCAGCATGCAGAAGATTAGGACATTTAAAAGAATTTTAAAACTATGTAAGGTTTGCTAATAAGTAAGAATAGAAAGTTTTATTTTGTTGCAGTTAGTGGTGAAAGGTCATCAACTTAAAATAGGTATTATGAAAGCAAGCAGAGGAGAGCAGAATTCTCTTCCCATTGAATGTTGGAAATGGAGTGCTTTGTCAGAGGGTGTGGTATAGGCAGATATTATTACATTATTTAAGGGGAAATTGGATCAATTTTTGAAACAGGAGAAATAAAGGGTTATGGAAAGTGTGGGACAGTAGGATTAGTTTTGAATTACTTTGGTAAAGAGCCAGCAGAGAGACAATGGCTGGAATGCCTTCTTTCTGGGTTGTAAGCATCTAATGGTTGTGGAGATGCTGAGGTGAGATTAAATATTAAAGATTAAATATTAAATATAGGGGCTGGTTTAGCTCACAAGGCTAAATCGCTGGCTTTTACAGCAGACCAAGCAGGCCAGCAGCACGGTTCGATTCCCGTACCAGCCTCCCCGGACAGGCGCCGGAATGTGGCGACTAGGGGCTTTTCACAGTAATTTCATTGAAGCCTACTCGTGACAATAAGCGATTTTCATTTCATTTTCATATTCCTGCATTAGTTAGTGACAATTACTGATTAATAACCTCTCAACAATGTATCCTCCTGAACCAGTGGAAATGATCTATTCACGCTATCAAACCCGTTCTAATTGTAAAATTAGTAAATATACTATTGTTTGTGTCAATGGATGTAGCCTTAATAATTCCAGATTCTCCTCATCATGCCTGGTACCATCCTGGTAAAGCTGTACACTATATGCTCTCCTTGGCTTCAGTCTTCCTATAATTGGTGCTCAAAAGGCAGCCTAGACCAAAGATTCTAAACATTTCGGCCTCTGAAGTCCCCTCCCAAGCTGGAACATAGAACATACAGTGCAGAAGGAGACCATTCGGCCCATCAAGTCTGCACCGACCCACTTAAGCCCTCACTTCCACCCTATCCCTGTAACACAATAACCCCTCCAACCCTTTTGGTCACTAAGGGCAATTTATCGTGGCCAATCCACCTAACCTATCCGTCTTTGGACTGTGAGAGGAAACCGGAGCACCCGGAGGAAACCCACGCAGACAGGGGAAGAACGTGCAGACTCAGACAGTGACCAAGTGGGGAATTGAACCTGGGACCCTGGCGCTGTGAAGCCACAGTGCTATCCACTTGTGCTGCCCCAAGCTAATAAACACTCCTGATCCCCTGTAGCAAGTGGATTTCTTCTGTATAAAAGTGAGTAAACATTTGAAGCCTATATTTTTACTTCTGTTTTACTTACAACTTGACTGCTATCCTAACATCTTGACTGCTATCCTGACATAATGAAGACAATCTTCGGATGCTGGAGATCTGAATTAAAAACCGAAAATGCTGGAAAAACTCAGGAGGTCTGGCAACATCTTTTGGAGACAGAAACAGAGTTTTGAGTCCAATGCGATCCTTTTTTGGAACTGCTATTCTCTTGTATTTCCACTTTGAGTGGAGATTCTTTTTTCTCCACACTCTGACTGAATTATCCTTCCATTTGGCATGTTCTTTGTGCCGTAAGCAAATAATTAAAAAAAATATTGTATTAAAGTGGTACCATATGCAATTCTAATTCCCAATTGTACAGCAGGCAGTAACTCAAATGCAACTTACCTACTCACGCAAATTCAGTCATGGAATTACATATATAATATCTGCATCAATGATTTAGCTTAATACCATTTAGTTGCACAGCAGTTGTAACAAGCCCTTTCTTGACAGTGTTTTGCCTCGCAAATTACTCATCCATATACTGATTTCAAAAACCTGAAAACTTTTTGTATTTTGGGATTTTGTGCATTGGCAATAAGCATCCATCATAGGCCTAGCCCTTCACAGTGGTTGCTTAAAAACAACATAAATCATAATCTTGTGCCCTTTCTCATGGAAAGTTCAGCCATGCCAAATTTCCCCATGGTGTCCAAAGGTTAGGTGTGGTTACGGAGTTGCAGGGATAGTGTGGGAAGTGGGCCTAGGTAGGGTGCACTTTTGGAGGGTCTGTGCAGACCAGATGGGCCGAGTGGTCTCCTCCTGCACTGTGGGGGTTCTATGAATGTTCTCCTGGACCCTGAGGAGGCCGCATGCCCTGATTGAGGACCCTTGGCTAATCAATGGGCCATAACTTCCTATGACCTGATGTTGGATTTGGGGAGTACTCTGCACTGGGAAATCCCTCTTGGAAGTTCCCAAGTAAGGAATTATCTGGTACTTGTTCAGAAGGGCTAACTTGCCCTGGACAATTGTGCTGGGCTGGGATGGCCCCTGCTGATGTCTGAACCCCCACATCATTTTCCCTTACCGTCTCCATTTTAATGGGACCTGTAAACTCACCAGCTTTACGGCAACTAGTGCCATACAAAGGGGACATGTCCTCCTCCACTCTGCTCCCTTTCCACTTTGCCTCTGGAACTGGGATGCTTTTGATTTCTTCAGTCTCACCTGGCCTGAATCTGGAAGGTCAGGCGAGATGGGCATTTTCTATTTTAAATGCAGATACATTGTTACAAAGTAGCAATTTGCTGCTGATTGCCACTCTGAAGACGGTACGTGCCAATGCCTTGCATCAATTCATCATTGCTTCTTGAGGCAGTGGAGATTGCCGGTGAGGTTCACCATGAGCTTCACAGAGAGGAGTTATTTTTCAAATATGTGAAGCTAGTATTTTTAATGGCGTATAAAGTTTAAAGATCACACCACTGATATCTGTTCCAGCCAGGTTGTTGATGCTCAGATTATAAAAGCAAAATACTGTAGATGCTAGATATCTGAAATAAAAACAATACTGGAAAAAACGATGAAGTTCCGAAGAAGATTCATTTTGGACTCAAAACATTAACTCTGTTCCTCTCTCCACAGATGCTGTTAGACCTGCTGAGCTTTTTTTAGCACTTGTTTTTTATTATTGTTTGTATTCAGAACTACTTTTAACAGTGAAGAATCCAAGCAGTAGTTACTTGACCTCGAGTGGGAACTCTTGGCTAGTCTTCCCTCCCCGGTTTTTGGTTCCCTTTCCTCATCAAATTTGCCTACTGTGGAGATTTGTGAAATTACTTTGTTTTGTAAACCAATATTGGCTCATTCAGCACAACCATTGAAATGTACCAACTCTGTTTTAAGAAATCCTGATTTTTGTTCAGTTTGTTGCAGTGAAATTTCTCTTTGAGCACCCACTTGAGGATAATCCATAATTAGGATGAATCAGTCACGGGTGTCATAGCTGAGACTGTTGGCCATGAGAAATTTTAAAGCAGTTTTCATTTGAATTGTAAGAAAAATATACAGCAGTGCGGTAATAGATTGTCCTTCCAAACTTGTATCCTGTCTGAAAAGATCAGTTGGTACTGTATAATGCGAGAGTGCAATATTGATGGTCGCTGACAAAGTGTACGGCAAAAGAATCACAGCAAAAAATCTTAGTTTATCATTTTTAGTGTAAATTTTTTGGTCGCAGACTAATGAAGCTGAACTGACCTGGCAATAACACTGAATGTGTTAATCCTGTTTACCAGCAGGAATGCAGTTGATGAACAATGTGACATGAGAACGTCAGTCAAAATTTAGTAAGCCTGTGGTTTTTTTTATTTTGTGGTTTCTGATCTCTGATTTAGTTGGACGCAATCCAATGAGCAATTTGCTATTGACTATGTTTGTTTGTACATGTAATTGAGATTGATGCACATATTAGCACAAAAAGTTATTTATTCACTACATTTTTTTCTTTTTTTTTTCTTTCTATTTTGTTTCCTCTGTTGCATACTCCTCCCCTGAATATTTTGATGCATGGTGGTGTTATAGTCCCACATATGCCAACAGAGTTTAGATGCTGAATCTAATTGACCTACTGCATTATGTAGAACTAAACAGATTTCAGCAAACGATTTGCAAGAGAAACTGTGGTTGAGCCAGACAGTTTTCTTAACTGATACTTAAAGGTTTTGCCATCCACCCCAATCTTTATAGTCCATCAAGGGTGACGCAACAATGCAGAGATGCAATCGTGTAAAAAGATACTGATTACATTGGGGCAGTTCTAGATGTATTCCCCTCATTGCCCTCCACTGACCTTGACAGTGCCTCTGGATTAATTAATTACATTACTAGATATATGGACAGAAAAACTAGTTATACAAGCTTTCTTCCTGTACAGTTGTCACAGATGGCATGTCTTCAAGCTTAGATATTTGTACCAGTTCTTCCCCTTGCACTTGGAGGCATTTGGATACTTGAGAAGGTTATTGAGCACTGAAATTATAGGAGGATATTAAGTTCAGACTGACTCAGCAGAACATCATCAAAAACATAAACTAATCACTTGTTCTTTCCCAACCAAGACATGAAGGGATCTTAACAGTTTGAACAAAGCTTTTTTTATTGCAGTTTGACTTATTATGACTTTGTTTACGAAAATAAGGTCAGAGGTCTCCTGGGCACCCATAGACTCTCTAAATCTGTCTGGCTTCCTTTCATTTCTATTGCCTTGCTTTTTGTATGTCTGTGTGTGGCAGTCTCACAATGAGTAAAGTAACATCGCAGCAAGTAGTTGATGAACTGAGGTGAATTAGGTGGCACAGATGAAGTTGCTGTGGGATGTCTCGCCTGATTTGGAAACATTTGTTGCAGTGGTTATAGGTGTAACTTGATACACTTGGCAGATTTTGTCTGTGTTTCTTAAAAAAAAGTTAGGAATCTTTTTTGTAATTCTTATCAGACATCAGACCAGCAGTGATCCTCTGAGCACTTGACTGAGCACAATGGAATAAGAATAAATAATTTGGCACTTTCTGCACTCTATGCTTTACTCTAGTGAACTTAAAGAAGTTTTCAAGTTCATGAAAGAGATTGTCAGCTGATCTGGACATAACAATGAAAGGCTCAAATACCAACAATGAGGCATGCAACCTTCCTCGCAAAATCCTGCACCTAAAGCTTTTGCCCCGAGTTCATACTACTTCTGCGCATGTTTGCCAGAGGCTCCTTATATAACAGCTGCACCCATGCCACAAACTTCGGCCCAATCCCAAATTTCACCAATACTGATATCAAGTATCTCCACTCCACCCGATCGGATGCCTTCCCCGCATCCAGTGCCACCACCACCTCTGTCTCCCTCCCCTCTGCCGGAGAAAGCACCACATTCAACAACCTCCTCACATTCGAGAGCAACTGTCTTCCTATTATGGACTCCATCTGGTCCTCCCCAATCACCTTTGGGAGGCACCCTTCCAACCTTAACGCCAACACCTTTGCTGATTGTGGATGCCAAGTTACTGGCACCAGATCCTTGTCCTTCTTTAGCAACAGTGAAATGGAGGCCTGCCCCATTGTTTGTGGCAAAACACCCCTAACCATCGTGTCCTCAAATATTTCCACCATCAATGGTGCCAGCCTATCCTTAAATCTTTTATAAAATTTGACCAGAAACCCATTGGGCCCTGCCGCCTTCCCTGCCTGCATCCACCCAATTGTCACTTTCACCCCACCTCCCCAGCTCCTCCAACCCTTTCCGCTCAGCCTCCCCCAACCTCAGACATTCCAGCCCACTCAGAGACTCCCTCATCTCCTGCTCCTCCGGTGGCTCCAACTGTCACTAGACAACTCCTAGAACACCTTAGTTGCACAGCCACCACCAACTCCACCATCTTATCCCGCATCCGAACTATCTCCCTCGCCGCGGCCTCCCTCTAGAGCTAACCTGCCAGCATACACCCTGCCATCTTGCCATCTCACTGTACTCATAGAGAGCTCCCCTCGCCCTTGTCAACTGATACCCCCCCCCCCCCCCCCCCCCTCCCCCCCGGGTGCACCAAGGAGAAAAATTAATACTCCTGATCCCTTGGGTGTAAAAACCTGCACGGATACACTCCTCCCGTCTCCCTCATAAGGCCAGCCAATGCCTTCGCGGCCCATCCCCCCAAAACTGGGTCAGCGAGCACGGCTGGAACCTGTCCACCTTCAGTTCTAGCGCTATGTTACAATCCCCACCTACTATCAGCTCATGAGTATCCAGATCCTTCACAAATCTTCACACTCTTCACAAATCCTGCATTATTGCAATCGGGGCCATATATGGTTGCCAGCGCCACCATCCTCCCCAACGCACCGGTCACTATCACGTACCTGACCCCCTGAACAGCCACCACCGTCTCCATCTGAAACCTCGCCCTTTTGCCCACCAATATTGCCAGCCCCGAGCCCTACTGCCAAACCCCAAATGAAGCACCTGACTCACCCAAGCCTCACCTGATCCTTCACCCAGAAATGGGTCTCCTGCAGCATCACCACATGAGTCTTTAAACCCCACCCCACACACACAGACACACACACAAATCCCTGGCCCCTACTATCCGCTATCACCATTACCCTGGACCCTGCCCATCCGGCCAGGCCCACTGCATCATTTTGCTACTGTCAATCAACCCCCCCCCCTTCCCCTCATCCACTTCCTCTTACAAACACTTCACTTGGTATGAATCCCCCCCCCTCCCCCCACCCCACCCCACCACCACCACATTCCCTTCTCCCAAGTACATCGAAACTTGCTCAAACAGGCTTCACGAATGCAACCATTCCCTCCGTCATACTCCCGTTCAACCTACTAGTGCGATAGCCCCACCATTCAAGAAACAAAACCCCAATCAAATATAAAACCCATCATAAGAAAAACATCATCCCCGCCCCCACCAACCAAGTCCAAATCCCAACTCTCACCTCCACCCCAATCCTTCAGCCTTAATGAGCGCCTCCACCATCTCAAAATAAAAATCCATCGAATTGTGCATCACTCTCAGTTCCGCAGGATAGACCACTCCAAATCTCACTCCGCTGCCATACAATGCTGCCTTCATCCGTATAAAGACCGCCCTCCATCTCGCCAACTCCGCTGTCAGGTCTTGGTATATGCTTAAACTAACGCCTTTCCACCTCCTCTCTCATCTCTGCTTCGCCCAGCTCAAGACCTTCTCCTTCACCTGGAACCTGTAAAAGCAGACTATAACCGTCCTTGGTGGCTCATTCGTTTAGGCATAGGCTTGAGCGACCGATGTGCCCTGTCCAATTCGTAGCAGGAGGGTTGTCCCCCTCCCCATCATCTCTGCAAGCGTCTTTGCAGTGTACTTGGTTGGCTTCGGCCCTCCACCCCTCAGACAGGCCCATGATTCTCAGATTTCTCCTCCTCGACCTGTTCTCCAAGTTGTCCACCTTGGCTCGGAGCACTTTGTTGGCTTCCGTCACCCTCCACAGCTCCTTGCTCATCAAGGTGAACTACTGGTCGCTGTGTAGGGGGGGCTGTGTAGCGACAGCCCCCCCCCAAACTTCTGTCCTCGCTCCCGCACCTCGACCGATGTCTTCATCGCAGGGGCAGCAGGGTAGCATGGTGGTTAGCATAAATGCTTCACAGCTCCAGGGTCCCAGGTTCGATTCCCGGCTGGGTCACTGTCTGTGTGGAGTCTGCACGTCCTCCCCCTGTGTGCGTGGGTTTCCTCCGGGTGCTCCGGTTTCCTCCCACAGTCCAAAGATGTGCGGGTTAGGTGGATTGGCCATGCTAAATTGCCCGTAGTGTCCTAATAAAAGTAAGGTTAAGGGGGGGGTTGTTGGGTTACAGGTATAGGGTGGATACGTGGGTTTGAGTAGGGTGATCATGGCTCGGCACAACATTGAGGGCTGAAGGGCCTGTTCTGTGCTGTACTGTTCTATGTTCTATGTTCTATTGCTGCTTTACCAGGGCAATCGTCTCATCCACCCACTCTTTCATATCATCTCCCTCTGAAACACCTCCATATGCTGGGCAAACAGCCTCTTGAACTCCCCCGACATCACTGAGGGGAGAGGCCCCACCCGACGACACAGCTCCCATCATCTTCTTCCTGCAGGACTCTCAGCCTCACTCGACGGCGGACTTTCGCTCGCACCCTTCTTTCCAGCACCCTTCTGGACCTTCGACATTTCACGTCTCCCTTATAACATCCCACACCAACTCATTCCCATCTACCCCGTTGAAACCGGACATAAAAGTCCAAAAACCAGAGACTCTAGCAAGAGCCACCTAACGTGCGACTCCACCTACATGTTGCACCTAAGTCAGGTGATGATTTAACCTGAGGGTCACCACACCTCGGGAGAGGGACAAGATTGAGAAGGTGGGGCCTTTGTGTATGACTGCAGCTGGTACAGGAATTGAAGCCCCACTGTTGCCATCTCTCTGCATCACAAATGAGCCGTCCAGCCAACTGAGCTAATCGTCTTGAGGGACAGAAAATTGCAAAGATTCATCACACTCGAGGGAAAAAAATTCCTCCTCATCTCAGTCCCAAATGGCCTAACCGTTATTTTTTAGACTGTCCCTGGTCCCAGACTCCCCAGCCTGGGGAAACATGCTTTGTGCCCTGTTGAGTCCTGTAAGAAATTTGTATGCTGCAATGAGATCACCTCTTAATCTTGTAAACCCTTGAGAATACAGGCCCAGACTCCTCAATCTCTTCTTGTACGACAATCCTGCTCTCCCAGAAATCAGTCTGGTGAACCATCATTACACTCCCTCTGTATTGGCAAGTATTTGCTTCCATGTGTAAGGAGACCAAACTGTATACAGTACTCCTGGTGCAGTCTCGCCAGGGTTTTATACAATTGCAGCAAGACTTTACTTGTCCTCAAATCCTCTTGCAGTAAAGGCCAACTCACCAGTTGCCTTTGTTTAGTTTCTCTGCCATTTCTTTATTCCCCAATACAAATTCTCCTGTTTCTGCCTCTGCCTATATATGGCCCACTATTGTCTTTGATCATCTTGTCCTTCTTACATACCTATAAAAACTTGAACAGTCCCTTTTATGTTGCCCACCAGTTTGTTTTCATTTTCTATTCTCCTTTACTTTATCAGTTTATTGGTCGTCTTTGCTGAATTCTAAAACCCTCCCAATCTTCAAGTTTTCTTCTTTTTTTGGCAACTTCATTAACATTTATTTGATCCAATAACTCCCTTGTTCGTCACAGTTGGATCCCTTTTCCTGTTGTGCTTTTGTGCCTCATAATGTATATTTGTTATAAAGCATATATTAATCAGTTAAATACTGGTCATTGCAGCCATATCTTTTCATTTAGTTTCCCCCATCTATAACAGACAATTTGTAGTTTCTTTTTTTTAAAAACGCATTTTATTCAAACTTGTATCAAGTTTGTAGGTTACAGCAAATAAATACCCCGGTAAAGATTCTTCCCAACAATCAACTATACAGTTTGTACATATTTTTCTCCTTTTTCAACCCCACCCCTTGCGACGAACAGCTCCTCAAACACAGTCACAAACATCCCCCACCTTTTCTCAAACTCCCCTGCTGAGCCCCTTAACTCATACTTTATCTTCTCTAACCGCAGGAAGTCGTACAGGTCACCCAGCCATGCTGCTACCCCCGGTGGCGATGCCGACCGCCACACCAGCAAAATTTGTCGCCCTGCAATCAGAGAGGCGAAGGCCAAAGCACAGCCTTCCTCCTCTCCATGAGCTCTGGCTTCTCTGAAACCCCAAATATCGCCACCAAAGGGTCCGGGTCCACCTCCTCCTCCACTGTCCTGGCTAAGACCGCAAATGCTCCCGCCCAGAATCTTCCCAATTTTTCACAACCCCAAAACATGTGCGCGTGATTCGCTGGCCCCCGGCCACACCTCTCACACCCATCAGCTACCCCCTGAAAGAACCCCCTCATTCTTGCCCGAGTCATGTGCACCCTGTGCACCAACTTAAACTGTATCAGGCTCATCCTTGCACAAGAGGAGGTCCTGTTTACCCTTCGCAGGCCTCAGTCCATACTCCCCAATTGATCTCCATTCCCAACTCCGCTTCCCATTTCTCCTTGATCTTCACCACCTGCTCGCCACCCTGCTCCCCAGGGTGTATATATCCCCAATTCTTCCCTCCCCTTCCACATCCAGAAGCAGCAGTCGCTCCAGCAGGGTGTATCCCAGAAATCTCCCAAGATTCTCGCACAGCGGCGTTAGCACCAACATCCCTTCCACACTATAATGCCTTCTCAGCTGATTCCATATCTTCACCGTGGACTCCACCACTGGGCTCCCTGAATACCTACTCGGAGCCATTGGCAATGCTGCCGTCACCATAGCCCTCAAACTAGACCCCTTACAAGATTCCTCCTCCATCCTAACCCACTCAACCCCTTCTCCTTCCCACCACTGCTGTAACTTGTCCACATTTGCCACCCCAATAATAATGAAGCAAGTTCGGCAACGTCAACCTCTGCAGCAGGGTCCTCCGCACCCTCGGACCTTCCCCGCCCATACAAAGTCAGAGATGATTGTGTCCACTTTCCGATAAAAGGCCTTTGGTATAAAGATCGGGGGAGAGCCTGAAAGATAAACAAGAACCTCGGCAGAATATTCATTATCACCACATGGACCCTCCCCGTCAGCGTTAACTGCAGTGTATCCCACCTCTTAAGATCCTCCCTGGCCTCCTCAACCAGCTATGTTAAGTTCCACTTATGGAGCCCCGTCCATTCCCTCGGTACCTGAACCCCCAAGTACCTAAACCTATCCCATACTACCGTAAACGGCATTCCCTCTAAATTAGCCCGCTGTGCCAGCTCATTCACCGGGAATACCTCGCTATTCCCTACATTCAGCTTGTATCCCGAGAACCCTCCAAACCTCCCCAACAGGCCCATAATCCTTCCCATACTCTCCAACGGATCTGAAACATACAGCAAGAGGTCATCGGCATAGAGCGACACCCGATGCTCCCTCTGGCCCCTCATTATCCCCTGCCACTCTGCCGACCCCCTGAGACAATTTGTAGTTTCTCTGTAGATTTAAGACCATAGTTCTGGATTGAACTACACCACTTTTAAACTTAATGTAATGTAATCCTATTATGGTCATGCTTCCCTAAAGGCTCAAAATTATTAATTAGCCCTTTTTCTGCACAATACTATATTGGGCGGCACAGTGGCTAGCATTGTTGCCTCACCGTGCCAGGAACCCGAGTTCAATTCCAATCTTGGGTGACTGCCTGTGTTCAGTGTGCACATTCTCCCTGTGTCTGCGTGGGTTTCCTCTTGGAGCTCCGGTTCCCCCTCTCAGTCCAAAGATGTGCAGGTTAGGTAGATTAGCCATTCTAACTTGTCCTTTAGTGTTCAAAGATTAGGTGGGCATATGGGGTTACAGGAATAAGGCGGTAGAGTGGGCCGTGGGGTTGGTAGAGACTTGATGGCCAAATGGCCGCCTCCTGCACTGTAGGGATTCTTTAATTGTCAGTCTAAAATAGCATGTTGTTTAATTGGTTCTTCAGCATTCTGTTCTAGAAAACCTTCTCAAATATGTTTGTGACGTGCTCAATAGGTTTACCCCATCTGTCGACTTTGTTACATGTGCCTCTGAATACCTGATTTATACTCTCCTGTACACAACCACTACTGTTTGTTCATCCACAAATAACTCCTACCAATGTTTGCTGCCCCTTGCTATTTCTTAATTCCACCCTAATTGATCTATGGATCTAAGGTCCTCTCTCACAAATGTTCTTATCTCATCCTTTATTAATAGTGCTACCCACCTCCTTTTCCTTTTTCTCTATCTTTCCTAAGTACGAAAGCCTTGACTATTCAGTTTGCAGCCCTGGTCACCATGGAGCTATGTCTCCATAATGGCAATTAGATCAAATCTGTTCACTTCTATTTGTGCTGTCAATTTATCTAACTTGTTGCGATTGTGATATGCAGTCACATAAGAGTGCCTTTAATTTTGTCTGTCTTTTTTCCCCGTTTTTTAAAATTCAGAGTACCCAATTCTTTTTTTTTCCCAAATAAGGGGGAAATGTATCATGGCCAATTCATCTACCCTGTACATCTTTGGGTTGTGGGGGTGAGACCCACGCAGACACGAGAGAATGTGCAAACTCCACACTGACATTGGGCTGGGACAGAACCCGGATCCTTAGCGCTGGGAGGCAGCAATACTAACTACTGCATCATCGTGCCGCCTAATTTTGCCTTTCTAACGTGTTTCAACATTTTGGATGTGATTTGACACGAGCTACAGAGGCAAGCTTTACTCCCTTCATTACAACAGTAACTGCACTTCAAAGTACTGCATTGGTTGTGAAGTGCTTTTAGTGGTCATAGAGTCATTGAATTCGCAGTGCAGAAGGAGGCCATTTGGCCCATCGAGTCTGCACCTGCTCTTGGAAAGAGTACCCTACTTAAACCCACGCCTCCACCCTATCCCCGTAACCCAATAAGCCCACTTAACCTTTTTTGGACACTAAGGGCAATTTAGCATGGCCAATCCACCTAACCAGCACATCTTTGGACTGTGGGAGAAAACCGGAGCACCCGGGGAGAACGCAGACACGGGGAGCACGTGCAGACTCTTCACAGACAGTGACCCAAGCCGGGAATTGAACCCAGGACCCTGGAGCTGTGAAGCAACACTGTGCTACCGTGCTGCCCATCTTGAAATGCATTCTATAAATGCAAGTCTTAAAGGGTATTAAATATGATTTTTTGCCTCCACGTTTCACCAAGGAAGAGGCAGATAACATACTATCTATCAAGGGAACTTGAGGACGCTGTAGAGTTGAATTGAAATAGTATTCATTTTACCATCAGCATAGCTGCCAAACAGCTCTGCAAACATGAAGAGTGAATAAAAAAATTATTGAGGGCTATATAAAGGTGCACCTGAGAGCCTTAAACTAATAAGAGAGTGAACTGCAGGAACTGTAGTGCCGATCATCCATTCCTGAATACAGAAGAGATGCTCAAGGGCTGGAGGCAGATAGATATTCCATAGAATCCATAGAACAGCACAGAACAGGCCCTTCGGCCCTCGATGTTGTGCCGAGCAATGATCACTCTACTTAAACCCACATAACCCGTATACCCGTAACCCAACAATCCCCCCATTAACCTTACACTACGGGCAATTTAGCATGGCCAATCCACCTAACCCGCACATCTTTGGACTGTGGGAGGAAACCGGAGCACCCGGAGGAAACCCACGCACACACGGGGAGGACGTGCAGACTCCACACAGACAGTGACCCAGCCGGGAATCGAACCTGGGACCCTGGAGCTGTGAAGCATTGATGCTAACCACCATGCTACCGTGAGGCCCCTCATACACCCATTTAGGTAGCAAAAATGACCCAGGCAAATACAGATCTATTAGTTTGATGTATATTGTGGGTAAAGTTATAAAAATTCTTATAAGATATCATGGCACATGTGGATAGCAACAAAGTTTTATATTGGCTAGCTTTCAGTGATTTATAAAGGGGTGGTCTTGTCATTCTAATTTGCTGGTTTTCTTCGGAGGTGTGACAAAGTAACTTGAAGTCAGTGGATTTGGCATACTTGGATTTCAGGAAGGACATTGTACAGTTTGTTTTGAAATTCTGGAACTGAAAAAGGAAGTAGGAATGGTGGAATTATTTTGCAATGGATTGACCAGGCTGTAAAGGGTAATGGTACTGAGGTTGTCATCAGCCAGGAAGAAGGTTAGAAGGAAGAAGTGGGGCTCCACAGGGATTTGTTTTGTGACCTCTTTAGCTAACTATCTTTATAAAGGTATTTGGAGTGAGGAATCACAGGTGCAATGGTTACATTTGCAAATGGCACAAGGCTTGTGAAGATGGTCGACTCCAAAACTTAACAGAAACAGCTCGAGAGAATCCGAATATACTTTGGAATTGAACTGACCGCTAACAGATGAGATTTGTTGTAGAGGAATGCAAATAAAGGTGATTGAAAATGAAATTTCTATGGATCCTGATTGGCAATAAGTGAGATTAGTTTTGTATTGAAACAGATGGCTCAGTACCTGTTAGATGATTCATTTCCCCATCCAACCAAGCTCAGTTGGTACGTGGCATTTTCATTTTCATTGCTTTGGTGTCATAGAATTTACAGTAAATTGGTGTATTCTGACTCTGCTGTTGGAATCAGAATCATGGAACTTACAATGCAGAAGGAGGCCATTCGGCCCATCGAGTCTGTACCGGACCTTGGAAAGCACTCCCCACTTAAGCCCACTCCTCTAACCTGACGCATTAACCCTACTGAATTTTTTGGATACTGACGGGCAATTTAGCATGGCCAGTCCACCTAACCTGAACATCTTTGGACTGTGGGAGGAAACTGAAGCACCCGGTCGAAACCTATGCAGACATGGGGCGAAACTGCAAACTCCTCCCAGACAGTCGCCCGAGGCTGGAATTTAACCCGGGTCGCTGGAGCTGTGAGGCAGCGGTGCTAACCACTATGCCACTGCGCCACCACATTCAGAGTCTTTGAGTACTGTTTTGAATAGCCATGCCCCACTGCAAGATGTGTCATTCCATTGGAAACCGTCTCTTTTTAAAAAATATTTTTATTGAAAATTTTCATTTATAAACATCCCGTAAAATGAATATCACATAGTACAATATCATACAAATAGAAAGAAAAGAAGTGCCCAACCAAACTTATAAATCTCACTCAGAGAAAAATTGCATAACTGCAAGTAGTGTAACAAGTGCACCCCTGACAATTGAAATTTCACTGAAAGCTCCTCCCAACTATCAAACTGTCCCTCCATGAACAGATCCCCACAATACAGAAGGCCACTTCCTTCCCATGACTTATACTTCGCATCCAGACCCAACAGCACAAACAAATGGTTGCTGCAGATAGGAGCCAACACTGACATGGCGCCCAGCTTGTAATACTGCTTAAATGGGCAGCATGGTGGCGTAGTGGTTAGCACTTCTGCCTACAGCACTGAGGACCTGGGTTCGACCCCGGCTCCGGATCACTGTCCGTGTGGAGTTTGTACATTCTCCCCATGTCTGCGTGGGTTTCACCCCCACAACCCAAAAATGTGCAGATTAGGTGGATTGGCCACACTAAATTGCCCCTTAATTGGAAAAAATAATTGGGTAATCTAAATTTTAAAAGAAATTATAATGCTGCCTGAACTGATTTTATATTCTTAAAGTCGATATCACCACCGGGTTCGAGGAATACCTTGCTGGGGAGAACGGGAACAAAGCCCCTAAGCTGAGCCCCTTCACGAACTCTGTCCCCACATAGAACCTGACTTTCCCCAAACCACCCCAACAACATCTCAATATTGGCCACCCAGTAGTAAGCGAGCAAATTTGGTAACACCAGGCCCCCTGACTGCTGGTCCCCATGAACGATTATCCTTCAAATTCTTGGTGACTTACCAGCCCAAATAAAAGTGGTGGTTGACTTGTTAACCGTGGCAAAGAAACGCTTAGCATAGAAAATAGGAAGACTTTGAAACAAAATAAAAAGCTTGGAAGAATGTTCATCTCAATGAAATGAAAATGAAATGAAATGAAAATCGTTTATTGTCACAAGTAGGCTTCAAATGAAGTTACTGTGAAAAGCCCCTAGTCGCCACATTCCGGCACCTGCTCGGGGAGGCTGGTACGGGAATTGAACCCGTGCTGCTGGCCTGCCATGGTCTGCTTTAAAAGTCAGCTATTTAGCCCTGTGCTAAACCAGCCCCTTGACAGTCTGGACTCTGCCCATCATGGACTTCTGTAAGTTGTACTTCACCCTTAACCCATGAATCATGGGCCGCTCGGATGGATACCCAGATACTGGTAGCTACCTCTGGCAAGGTGGAAAGGCAATACCCATAGAATGACTCCCCTCCCCGGAAGACTAGAATACCTTCTCTAAGACATTTGGCAATATCACTAATTGTAGAAGCTGAAAATGAAAGTTTGATAGGTGATGTTGGGTTACAGTATTCTTTGTGTACTTGTGACTCTGTCCAATGAGTAGGAAAATAAACAAATGTGGATTCCTGACAAATAGTTGCACCTGTTTGAACAAATTACTTCCCAAGATACAGCAGGAACATTTCAAAATGCTCAAAAGCAAGTTGATGAAAAATGTATTCTAATTTCAAACTGAGCATTGTCGATACTGTATATGTCAGTAGTTGCTTTAACTTTAACGATTGAATGCACCAAGCTGATGTTGTTTCGCCCTTGCTATTTGAAATATTGGTGTGATATCCTTCTCTACAATGCGATCTCTTTTTGACCTGCCTACTTGCACACCTCCTCCATGAATCTGCCTGCTAAGGAATCCATTGTTTCTCTTGTTCACTCCTCTTGCACTTTTTCATTCTCTGAGCCCCACTTTCTCTTGTTTTTACGTGATTTCCCTAATTTCTATCTTGCACAGCCCCATTGTCTTGCAAATCCACTCTGTTTTCCCTTTTAATCTAGCTCTTATTCATTCACCCCATCTTTGCTCGCTGACCTCCCTTGCTTGATATTATCCTTTCCCCATTTTCACATTATTTCCCCTCTTGCTGCTCTACCCCAACCTGCCCAAATGTTTCAGTCCTTGCTTGAGAAGGACACTTGCTTGTGTCCTGTGCTCCTTTCAGGTGCAACTATTCTTTACCCCTTCCAATTATCTTCCACTCCCACTTCCCCTGTGTTCTCTTTCTTTCACTTAGCCCTATGAACAGCTCCCCTCACTGGGGTTGCCTTCATCTGCCCATTGCTCCACCTTGCTGGTGCTGCCGTTACCGACCCACAACCCATTATGCTGGGGCTGCTGTGAGCTGCCCACTCTTCTTCTATCCTCCCTCCTCTCTCTCTCCCCCCCCCCAACTCCGCTGCCTTGTTAGGGCCACTTTCATTCCCCACTGTCCTTCCCAACCCCATCAAATCATTTGGGGGCAGAAGAGTATTTACATGCAGTAATTAACTGAATCACCTTTTATTTAATGAGCAATTTTTAACTAGCGCTTATGCAGTAGAAACCTATCCCAAGATGAATTGCCTAGCTTCCAAGTACCAATTGGGAAGGCTCAGCTTTGTTGGCCGCTTGGATGATGTGTGTAATAGCGTTTGGTGAATATGTAACTCCCTTTCAGGAAAGATGAGAATTCTTTGGAGGGTGAACAAAGTTTTCTTTTGTGGATTCAGACTATGACTCTCCTTGACTTCCGTCGCATTCTCCTGGCTACCTACAAAATGATTTTCGTTTGGTTTGACATCTGGAACTAATTTTGCTGTCTGTAGTGTGTCCGACAATTATCAGCTCTTCCAAGTTCTTTCACAGACTTGTCACATGCTTTGGAGTTCATAACTGTCTAAAGTTTCAAAGATCTGCCGTGAGACTTCATACTTTTTTAATATAAACTTACTGTGATGTAATTATTTTTACAACATTTCTGAAGTCTTGTGTAAGGCATGAGGATTTTCCGAAATTTTTTTTTTTCCCTCCACAATAAAATTCAAATAGGAATGCTTGGTTTTCTTTGCCCCACCCGCTGTATGTTTTTATTGAAGGATATTAAATAAACTACAAAAGTGTGTATCTATAACGTGTGACCTATCAGCTGCGTTGCACATGAATGGGAGCGTGACAAGGCCGGCAGATGCTGGGAGAGGCCTCCAGCGGGCTTCCTGACTGCCAGTCGCCTTGCGAGATCTACCCAGATCTCTCATAATGGGCGGGACCAAGCCTTGCATGCCAAAGTAGGTTTAAAACACGCTTAGGCATGCTGACCCAGGATCTATTGGGCTCCTGGCATCTACTGGCTTCCCCAGGGAGACCACAGCCGCTGCCATTTAGTACTTACCCATATAAACATGCACCAGGTGGAACGGCACCCGGGGGATCTCCCAGGCCATTGGAGGGCCCGGGTGGTCACGGACGGAGCAGGGTGGCCCACTGGCTCTCCCCCTTGAACATGGCCAGGCTGGCATGCTGTCACTGTCACCCTGACACTGCCAGGGGGACAATGCCAGGGTGGCATTGCCAAGGGTCAGGGCCTGAGCAGGCATTATGCCCATGAAAGGAGGGTGGAAGGGGTATAAAGGGTAGGTGGGTGCAGGGTGGGCATGAAGGGGTCTCTGGAAGGTTGAGGGGGGTGAAGAGTGATCGTCCTGGAAGGTTGAGAGGGGTGGGGGTGTGAAAAGGGGGGGGGGTTCCTCAGCGATCCCATAGCGGGATGTCATCACTTTTGGGGGATGTGGGGTGACATTATCCATGGGTGGGGGTAGTGGGGCCCCACTTGGATATCAGGGAACTATTTCAGAATGGTGGTCCGATCTCGGAAGTGCCGATCTGGCCAGCACGTTCAGCTCCCAAGTGGTGAAAACAATTGTAAGTGTGGACTTGACGGCTGGATTCTTCCACCCTGCTCGCTGCAAGCTGGCCTCAGGTGGAACACAGACCATGTAATAGCCCATTGACCTTGGGCAGGAGTTTTGTGTCGCCGGGCGGGCATGGCCGGAGAATCCCGCCCTAAGTGTGGTAAGATTGCGTTGGGGAACTCCGGCAGAGCCAGGCAGAAACTCCCAACAAAACCTGCCAAAAATGACACTTGCCAACTTTTCCATTAGATCAAGCCCATGATGTTTACATGTGTAATTATAAAAATATAAGATGTCTGAATAAAATACAGTGTAGATTGCATGCTATAAAAGTGTTTGTGTGGCTAGAAATAAAATACATGACCAGCATCAGGCAAACTATAAATACAAATATCATGTATATTTGTGCACACTGTACATTTAAAACACTTTCGATACATTTTGGCAGCAACCTCTATTCTTGGGGTAAGGGAATTCTTCAGTCTGGGCTCACAGTCAGGTATTGAATGACATGCCAGAATGGGATATTTAGAGTGAGTGCTTGTGCTGAGCTGTAATTTGTGGTGGCAAACCACATGCCTGCTGCTCTGTACTAATTGGGATTGCAGTTGGCTTATTCGAGCGATGCTTATTGGGGAAAAAAGTTCTGTACTCTGCGGGGGTGTGGGGGAAGAGAGAGGGAGAGAGAAAACGTATGAGAGAGGGAGCCCGAATTCCTGTGCAGTATGGGGAGAGCCAAACTTTTCATGGAGTGCAAAGATTGAGCAGGGGGTTGCTTGCACCTGTCACAGAGCTGCGATGCAAAATGTGCTTAGTGCAGTTCACTTACTTGAGAACATAGAACATACAGTGCAGAAGGCGGCCATTCGGCCCATCTTGTGTGCACCAACCCACTTAAGCCCTCACTTCCACCCTATGCCCGTAACCCAATAACCCCATCTAATCTTTTTGGTCACTAAGGGCAATTTATCATGGCCAATCCACCTAACCTACATGTCTTTGGACTGTGGGAGGAAACCAGAGCACCCGGAGGAAACCCACGCAGACACGAGGGGAGCATGCAGACTCCACACAGACAGTGACCCAGCAGGGAATTGAACCTGGGACGTTGGCGCTGTGAAGCCACAGTGCTAGCCACTTGTGATCTTGGTCTTGTTTATAATTATTGTGAGGATTTGTGTATGTAATGTTTCCAAATGTGCATAACTCCCCAAAGCCTGTCCACCATCCACAAGTCGGGAGTGTTATGGAATACTGCCCACTTGCCTGGATGAATGTAGCTCCCAACAAATAAGCTTAACACCATGCAGGACAATGTAGCCTGCTTGATTGCTCCATCCACCATTTCCAATATTCACACCCTCCGACACCAATGGCAGCAGTCAGTGTATACCATATACAAAGTGCATTCCTCAAGTCATTAAGCCTCCTTCAACAACACCTTCCAAACCTGTGACCACTACCACCCAAAAGATGATGGGAACGCAACTACCTGCTTGTTCCCCTCCAAACCTCACACCCTCTTGACACATCTTGGAACAATGACGTTCCTTTGTGGTCACCGGATCAAAATGCTGGAACTCCCTTCCTAACAGCACTGTGGGTATACTTACACCACATAGACTGCAGTGATTCACCACCACCAACTCACGGGCAATTAGGATTGGGCAACAAATGCTGGCCTAGCCAGTAATGCCTACATTCTGTGAAAGAATAAATTAAAAATAAAATACGAGTTGTTAAAATTTTCTTATATAGTTAATTAGCAAAAGTTGCAACAATTTGAATAGCAGTGTAAAGCCACTTAGAGCATAGAGGCATCTCCCAGTAGGATCAGTGAAGGAACTGGAAGATGAACTTGGATGACTATACTATCATTGGAATGATGCAATAGTTTCACAAACCAACAATGTCATATGGATGTAGGAATGTATAATAAAGAATTTGATGCAGTGATGATAATAAGGTCTGTGGATAGAAAAAGGCTCCTTGCATAAGCATTATAATATGTTATAGATATAAACCAGAACATGTCCTGTGGTGAGTAAAAGGCTAGTGTTCCAAAGATTGCTTACTCAGCTAAACAATTAACCATCAGAGTCGTGCCAGTGTTGTTAAAACAGTCGTTCAGGGAGTTTCATCAATGTCAAATAGAGTATCAAGTGGGCAACATGCTGTCACAGGTCCAGCACCCTATATCCGGCATCCAAAATTCCGGAAGGACCCGAAAACCGGGTCCTGCCTGGAAACTACAATTTCCCATAAGGCATTTCCCACCATCATATCAGTGTCACAGTGCAATGACACTCTGCTCTTTGGGTCCAGGATTAACAGAAGAACCTTTCCCTAAAGTGCCCCTTAACCTTTCCTTTCTTCGTTCCTGCTGGGTCTAGCATGGCAGAGAAATCAGCCTGGATTTGAGTTATCCTGTTTTCCCCTTCCACCACCCCAGGACCCAAAATCCCGAAAATCACCTACGGAGCACACTTCTGGTCCCAAGCTTCCTGGATATGTGGTCTGGTACAGTATATAATTTTACAACTGTGTCAATTTCCTATCTTAATAAAACACATCTTGCTTCCAGTTGTGATGATTTTGTTAAACATAGCTGTGAACTTTTTTCTATTTTCCTACTTTTTATTTTATAATTGAAACCACTTACTCAAGCCAGTCACCACCATAATTACACTCTCCTAGAGGTTTTGCCCCCTTTGGTTTTTTATGCCTCCCCTCTCTGGCTGTTGTGGAGCAAAATCATACAAAATTTTACTGTAACTTTTGTAAAAATGTTATGAGTGCACAGCTTTGTTCAGTTATTCCCCTGTTCGCTAACATACCGCCTCAAGTATGCACTTATGTGCAGCGCTCCAGGAGATTGCCTGTTGATGTGTTAAGATCAGTATGTGGGTATTATATTCAATGGGAAATCCTGCTGTTGCAATTATCATGTGAAAACATTTACAGATAGAGGTTATTCTTTACCTGTCACAATTCCCTAAGACCAGTAAGTGGCGCTGTATTAGGATTTCCCGCACTAATGTTTCCTGGATCACAAACATTTGAAAAAAATGCTTTGAAGTTGAGAGTAGAAAATCTGGAAGTATATGTAATCTGAGATTAAATACAAAGTACTGTGGATGCTAGAAATCTGAAATAAAAACAGAAAATGCAAAATAAACACAGCAGGTCTGGTAGCATCTGTGGAGAGAGAAACCGAGTTAACGTTTTGAATCTGTAATGACTCTCTTACAGAATGACCTACAATTTTTAGCTGAGCATTTATTGCCCATTCATAATTGCCCTGTTGAAGGTGGTGGTGAACTGCTGCAGTGGCTGTGGGTACACTCTCAGCTGCTGGGAAGGGAGTTCTAGGATTTTGACGCACTAACAGAGAAGGAACATAGTTCCAAGTCAGAATGGTGTGTGGCTTGGAGGGCGAACTTGCATGTTGTAGTTCCCGTGCATCTGCTGCCCTTAGCCCTTCTAGGAGGTAGAGATTGTGGATGTAGAAGGTGCTATCGAATGATACTTGGTGAGTTGCTGCAGTGCAACTCATGGATGGTATACACTGCTGCCAACGTGGAGGGGGTGAATGTTCAAGATGGTAGATGGGGTGCCAATTCAGCAGGTTGCTTTTGGCCTGAATGGTGCTGAACGCTGCTTCATTCAGGCAAATGGAGACTATTCCATCGCACTCCTGACTTGTGCCTTGTTGATGATGGACACAGGCTTTTGGAGTTTCTGAGGTGAGTTACCCACTGCAGATTTCCTAGCCTCTGTACTTATGTGGCTAGTCCAATTTCTGTTCAACGGTAACCCTCCAGGATGTTGACAGTGGGGAATTCAGAGATATTAATGCCATTGAATATGAAGTGTTGAGGATTGGATTCTCTCCTGTTGGAGATGGTCATCACCTGTTGTCTGTCCTGTTTTCAGATGCTTTTTGTATAGCAGGTCACTTTCTCGAAAAAGCAGTTATGTGGCCTTGTACATGGACTGTTGCTCAAACGAGAGAGAAATTCAGTCCAGGCCAAATATATTAAAACCGCATGAAAAGTGAGTCTGCCTAATGTTGGCTTTTAGAAAATAGGATGGAAATATGATATCAAGTGCAGTCTGAGGCAACTATTTCCTTTAGCCTCTAAAAATCCATCTGATGATTTGGGTTCCTGTCCCTTCTAATTTATTGCAGCACTACCTTTGACAACAAAATATATATGTAACGTAAAGGAATATTCTAGACCAGGGGTGTGCAAACTACGGCCCGCGGGCCGCATGCGGCCCGCCAAAGGTCTTTATGCGGCCCACCAAGTCATTTAAAAAAAAATTTAAAAAACAAAATATTTTTTTTTTAATTTTTAAATTTTTTTTTAAGGTTAATGGGGGGGGGCTGTTGGGTTACTTACTGGTACAGGGTCGATATGTTGACTTGAGTAGGGTGATCATTGCTCGGCACAACGTCGAGGGCCGATATGTTCTCTATGAGGCGCCCAGAATCATAATCGGGTGAAGTAATTATTTTACTTAATATACTATGCGACCCTTTAAAATTGTGAATTTCTGAATGTGGCCCTTGCACGGAAAAGTTTGCCCACCCCTGTTCTAGACTCTCCAAAGCTGTATTTTGAGAAAATTTTTCAGTACTTTATGCTTTGCTCTAATGCTGGGTAACATTTCAATCTGTGATGATTAGGAAGAATCAGCACTAATTTATGAAAGGGAATTTGTGTTTGACTAATCTATTAGAATTTGTTTGAGATTTTCACTAAAAGGATAGGGGACCAGTGGATGATAGAGAATGGGGACCAGTGGATGTAGTGCAATTCATGGATGGTATACACTGCTGCCAGATTTTCAAAAAGCATTCTGTATGATGCCCATAAGAGGTTATTGCACAAAATTAGGACTCCTAAGATTGGGGTAATATATTAGCAGGAATTAATGGACAGAATACAGAGGGTAGAAATAAACAGGTAATTTGTATTGGCAGGTTGTCTGTCAATAGTGTGACCTGCAAGGGTCAGTGCTTGGGCCATAGCTATTTACAACCTGCATCAATAACTCCGATAAGAGAACGGAGTGTAATGTATCTATGTTTTCTGACAATATAAAGTTAGGTGGGATAAATTAGCAGTGAGGAGATTGCAAAGAGCCTGCAAAAAGACATAGACAGATTAAGTGAGTGGACAACGTGGTTGAAATACAATGTGGGAAATGTGTAGTTATCCACCTCGGAAGGAAAACTAGAAAAGCAAAAGTATTTTATAAATGATGAGAGGTATGCAGGCATGAAAAGCAAGTGGTATTTTGGCCTTTCTAAGTTGTACTTTATTACAATGGGATTAGAGTATAAGAGTGAAGAAGCCTTACAGCAATTGAAAAAGACCTTGGTGTGACATCTTACCTGGAGTACTGTGTGCAGTTTTGGTTTCCTTGTCCAAGCAAGGATATGCTCACCTTAGATGTTGTGCAACAAAGGTTCAGGCAACTGATTCCTGAGATGTCGTATTCCTTCTATGGGGCTAGATTGAGTAGCTGAGGCATGTATTCCCTAGGGTTTCGAAGCATGAGAGGTGATTGAATTCAAACAAAGTGTTTAAGGGGCTTGTTAATGTACATGCTGGGAGGATGTTTCCCCTGTCTAAGAAATCTGGAACACTACACAAGGGGTTTGCCAATATAGACTTGAGATGAGAAGAAATGTGTTCATACAAAATGGATCTTTGGAGTTTTGGGTATTAATGGATAGTGCTGGAAGGTGGAGTAGAGATTGAAGGTCAGCCATAATATTATTCAATGGTTACGCAGGCTTAAGGGGTCAAATATGTCTACTGCTGTTTCCATTCATTTGCTTTCATGTCCCTCTGGAATCTAAAAATCAGAGTACCCCACACTTTTCTAAAAACTGGATCCAAAACAAAATGGAGCACTTTGGTTACATGCTCTCCTACCATTATCGAGTCAGTAACCTCCTCAAACATCTTCTATCACACAGATCACTGGCTCCCTTGGAACAGCAATCCCAACCATCTCATTATTTATTCCCAACCATTTAATTTATTTCGCTCTAGATGTTGCCCTTGACCTTCCTCACTATTTTTTCCTCTGATCCAATTGCTGCAACATCATTCTGGAAGGCTATGGAAACCCAAATCATCATAGCTTTCTTGAGCAGTGTTACTTCCATCGTCAATGTAAACAATACCAACCTCAAAGACTTAATTTATATCATACTTAAGAGTGATACTACAAATCCAGCTGCTCTGTCTCTATCTCCCATTCTGCCCATTCCCTGTTCCTGAACTGTTCTCTGTCTCCTAATTGTCAAAACTTGCATTACATTACAGTTTCTTTCTTCAATTTCTCTTCTCATCCGGCTTCTTCCTCCCAATGGCTGATCATTCAACGGCTGATCATTCAACGGCTGATCATTCAGCTACTCCTCCTGGCCTCCATACTTGCCCGTGTTATTTTGGCTTCTTTTGCTCTGACACTCACGGCTCCATTTCAAAACCATTATCATTAATTTTGTTGTGGAAGAGTCAAAATGTTTCCTTCAGTTTAGCCTTAAGAGGAACAAAGCAATTTTTTTTCCCGCTGCATGATAAATTCTTCTTATTTCACTCTTCCAGGCACTTACTGAGGCTGAAATAGGCAATGCTAAACATGTACATCCTGTTTGACCAAGAACTGATCTTCAAGCCTCACATTCTATTTATCACGCTTGTTGACTTCCACTTCTGCAACACTGCATGACTCCAATTATATATTGCCACCATCAAAACTTTTATCTATGCTTTTGTCAGATGTACACAATCCTCCTTATATCTTCAATCATGCACCCTCTATAATTCACAACTTGCCTGAAATTCAGCCACACATATCCTGATCTACAATCAGTTCCACTTGGATCACTCCAGATCTGCAATAGCTTCTTGTTGTCTAACATGAATTGGGAATCCTCGTTATCTTCTACAAATCTCTCCATGATTATGTATTGTGCTATCTTCGTAATCGTCTTCACTCTTGTGCTCTTTTGCACTCTTCACTCCTCTGGATGTTTTGTGTCTATTCCTCTGCAACATTGGTGGTATTATAGCATTATCCTCTGGTTCCAGTGCCAACATAAGATCATAAGAAGTAGGAGCAGGAGTAAGCTACTTGGCCCATCAAGCCTGCTCTGTCATTCCACATGACCATGCCCGCTCTGATTGTGGCCATAATTTTACTTTCCTACCCATCCCCAAACCCTTAACTCTCTTGTCAAATAAAAATCTGTATATCTCAACCTAGAATATATTCAATGATCCAACTTGATGGGGAAGAGAATTCCAAAATCTAACACCCTCGGAGAAGAAATTCCCTCTTGTCTCCATCTTAAATGGGAGACACCTCATTTTTAAGTTGTGTCGTCTAGTTCTAGATATCCCCATGAGGGGGAACATCCTCTCAGCATCTACCCTGATAAGCCCCCTCAGAATGTTTCAATAAGATCATCTTTCATTCTTCTAAACCCCTATGAGTATAGGCCCACCTGGTCAACTTTGCCCAAAAGAAATCCCTTCATCCCAGGAGTGAGTTGATTGAACCTTGCTTGCATTGCTAATGAAATTATATCACTTTGTAAGTAAGGTGATATAAACTGTACACATCTGGCGCGATTTTCCTACCTCAGTGCGCCCGACGCTGATCCAGTTGCGCTGGGAGCAAAGCAGCAGAGGCCCAAAATGCTTTTTGCACCAGGTGCCGAGCCGATCGCGGGTCACGCGACTCGCTACACCCAGTAGTGTGATCCCATTAGGCTCATCTAAATATGCACAGTTCATTTGAGGCCGCGGTCTCCCGGCTCCCGGTAGTCATTGGCCACAGCAGCGAGGCTTCACTCGGGTGCACATTTACTGGTCTCTACAAGTGGAGACATGCGGGGGGGCTCGGAGGCCATTGCACCCCCCTCCCCCCGGGTGGTCAGGAACTCCCTGGCAGTGCCAACCTGGCACCCTGCTAGTGCTAAACTGGCACTGAAGGGGTGCCAGGCTCGTACTGGCAAGGGATGGGGCCCGAGGGGGCCATGCCCATGAGAGGGGGGGAATGAAATGGGTTATGAAGGGTGGGGGTAAAAGGGGGGTTATGAAGGGTGGCAAGGGCCCCCAGTGGCCCCATAGCGTGGTATGCTCACTTGGGTGGGGAATGATGCCCACAAGGATGGATGGGTGTGGGGCTGAGTCACCCTCGTGCCACACATTCAACCCTATTCTGAATTGCTTGTTTCTCTTGTAGTAATCCAGATATGCTTCGGAACATCTTTGTGTTTCTGTTTTTTAGTGTAGTCTTTAGTTGCTCAAATTCCCTCAGCAGGATCTCATTCTTAGTCCTTCCTGTGTCATTTATACTTGTGTGGACCACAGGAACTAGATACCTCCCATGCCACTTCAGGTTCCTCTTCAGGCCCAAGGAGATGTCTTTAACCTGGCACTGAGCAGACAACACAGCCTTCGGGACTTGCACTTTTAGGTACATAGATTAGTATCTATCCCCCTAACTATACTGTCCCCTACTACAAATATATTGTTTTTTGTTCCCTTCACTTGAATGTCCCACAGTGCTGTGGTCAGATTGCTCAGATTCCTTGCAGTCCCTCCTCTCATTCACGCAGGTGACAAGAACCTCTAACCTGTTGGGCAAATGCAATGGCTGAGGTCCCTCCTTTGCCCCTCCCTGTTGCATCGCAAAGTCTGAAACTCAGACTCCAGCTCATCAACGTGGAGCCAAAGTTCCTTGCTGCAGACACTTAACATGTAATGCACCTTGTTTACATTACTGTGTGGGTTTAATGGAATCAGAACAATCTAACACAAAACGCATGTTGATTTAAATTTATGGATTGTTGCCTGGGATTTCTGGATGGTATATCTTTTAGTGGTTGAGTAAGATGCTTATAAGTTGGGGAATGGACAACCTCATAACAGAGCTGTACAGGGCCTGAATTGCTCAAGTAGCTGGCAGCCAGAAGGAATGGTAGTTTACTTTTCTAGTTAGTACATATTACCACCTCTGGAGAGGTTGTGATCAGCACCTCATGGTTACTGGGCAGGAAATAATATTCCACATCATCTACTTTCCCATGCTACTTCTCGAGTTAGGGTTACTGTCGACTCAACATTCTAACAATGGACGTCTTCTCCCTGGGAATTATCATCAAATTGGAATTCCTGAGTTGGGCAATTGAAATGGGTGGATGCTTCACCAGGAGCAGTGCAGCTGGAACATTCATGAGGTAATCCTGTCCGATTAGCTGAAGAGGAAAAGGGAAATGCTGGAAATATTCAGGCCGGGCAGCATCAGTGGAGGTAGAAGCAGAGCTAATGTTTCAGGCCAGAGGCCTGTCATCAGATTCTGATGAAAGAAACGTTTCAACTGGCCTTTTGCAATCTAGTGAGCTCCATTCTAGTCTTGGAAATATTGGATGGCTACTGCATCCAGCTGCATAATGCATTTAGGGGAACTAGAGTTGGAACTGCTAGAGATCCTGGCCCAAGGAAATCACCGTACCACAGAAATTGGGTACAGACTGAGCGTAACCAGTTGCAGTTTCAACCTTCAACCCTGATAACTCCACCTGCTGGATAGAATTCCCAAGTTGTTCCAATCATTCAGGAAAATTAGGGCGAGTGCCTGCGAAGATATTGGGTTGGGAATTTTTCAGGATCTGTGTATGTGGATTGGAGGTGGGGTAGCTGGGAAAATGGGGAAAGCCACGACAGGATGGTTTCCTTGTTGCAGTCCTCCCTCTGGGGTGAGCTAACCTGCACATCTTTGGACTATGGAAGGAACCCAGAGTACCTGGAGGAAACCCATGCAGACACTGGAAGAACTGCAAACTCCACACACAGACACCCAAGGCAAACTCCACACAGACACCCAAGGCAGTGATAACCACTGTGCTGCCCCTATAATGTGGGAGAAAATGTAGCTTCTCCCATGTAAAATTTAGACTCCTTTTTTTTTCATTGAAGGAGGTGTATGTAACATTTTGACTGCTCTGCAGTTGCATTAAGGGAACAGTAGTCTTTAATCTTGAACATACAAAGCTATTAAAGCTGAATGTTTTACTGGGTTACTTAATGGAGCATTTGCCTTAAATCAATTTTATTTTTATAAATTTGATTTGCAAACCACATTTGAAAACTAGTACTTCAGAAAGAAAATGAGTGTAGAATTTTACAGAAAAGAATCATTTAGTACATCCTACATGCGACAGCTTTCTGAAGGGCCAACCGCATGGTCCGATTTCACTGACCTTTCCCATATCCTTTCAAATTTTTCCTTTTTAACTCTTTGCTTACTGGAAGCTTTCATAACATTTCTGAGGGCATTCCATGTCCTCGCAACCCTGAGTTTCCCCTCAGTCTTTTGGTGGCAATCTTCAACTTATGCTCTTTAATTACCCACCACTGACAAGTGAAAGACGATTTGCCCTGTTTAATGTTTTAAAAACCCATTGAAATTTGCAAGAGTACTTTGTAACCTTCTCTAACGAAAAGAGCTCAAGTTTCACTTGCATCTCACCATAAGTTGTCTCTCATTCCCGAGAACAAAAGAGGATAGCACATTCTAATTGTCACCTAAATGATTTATGTAAATTCGGAAACCGAGGCAAAAGGTTTAAGCAGGATGCAACAAGAATTACTGGAAGAGGGAGAAAAGATGATATATATCGAGGAATAATGGTTATACTGTACCAAGCTTGATCTTTAAAGGCCCGTTTAGGAGGAAGGGATGACAGATGATAGTTAAACTTGATTCATTAAGTTCATAATGGGATAGTGAAGCTGTAATACACCATAATATCAGAAAGCAGCAGAGAATTGCTCTTTTGAATATTATGGTCAGGAGCAGAAGCTGTGATCCTCCCCAACAAAACCACACCGACACTACCTTGGTCAAAACTGGGGTCAAACAAGGCTGTGTCATTGCATCAACCGTCTTAGAACATAGAACAGCACAGAACAGGCCCTTCGGCCCTCGATGTTGTGCCGAGCCAATGATCACCCTACTCAAACGCACGTATCCACCCTATACCCGTAACCCAACACCCCCCCCCCCCTTACTTTTTAGGACACTACGGGCAATTTAGCATGGCCAATCCACCTAACCCGCACATCTTTGGACTGTGGGAGGAAACCGGAGCACCCGGAGGAAACCCACGCACACACGGGGAGGACGTGCAGACTCCACAGACAGTGACCCAGCCGGGAATCGAACCTGGGACCCTGGAGCTGTGAAGCATTTATGCTAACCACCATGCTACCGTGCTGCCCATGTTCCTTGCTGCAATACGGCATCTCATCCAGCAATCTACCCACAAATATGGAAAACATTTACAGAACAGATGGGAAGCTAAAATCGAAGTCACTCCAACTTCAGTCATTGAGCTCTAGCATGCAGATGACGCCTGTGTGTGCTCACTGAGAAATAGAGCTCCAGGTCATTGTCGATTCCTCCTTTGATGCTTATGAGAAAATCGGCCTTTTCACTAAACGCCCAGAAAACTAAGGTCCTCTTGCAACCTTCTCCCGCAGCAGAACACTTGCCCATGTTGATTAAGACCATCGACGAGATCTTGGAAAATGTGGACTATTTTCCATATCTTGGGAGCCTCTTCTCAATGAATGTAGACATTTATCATCAGCTCCAATGTTCCAGTTCAGTCCTTGGCTGACTGAGGAAAAAGTATCGAGGATCAGGATCTCAAACCCAAGACTAAGGTCATGGTTTACCAGGCAGCAGCGATCCCCATTCTTGTATATGCTTTGGATACTGAGTAGAAGAGACTTGAGTAGACTGGGACTACACTCATTGGAGATCTTACAGAAACATATAAAATTATGAAGCAAATAGATTAGAATCAGGGAGGTTGTTTCCACTGGACGGTGAAACAAGAACTAGGGGGCGTAGCCTCAAAATAAGGGGGAGCAGGTTTGGGACTGAGTTGAGGAGGAACTTGTTTACCTTAAGGGTTGTGAATCTGCGAAATTCCCTGCAGAGGGAAGCAGGGAATTGTTACCTCGTTAAATATTTCTGGGCAAAGATCAATAGATTTTTCAACAGTAGAGAATTAATGGTTGTGGTGAGCAGGTGGGTAAGTGAACTTGAGTCCACAAAAAGATAAGCCATGACCTTATTGAATGGCAGATCAGGCTTGAGGGGCCAATGGCCTACTCCTACTCTTACTCCTTCTGTTAATGTACATGGAGAACATGTAGCAGGTTCCCCAAAGCAAAAAGAAGTAAAGGTAGTGTCCTCTCCCAAACAAACATAGCTAACATTGAGGTGCTAATCACTTAAAATCAGTTCTGCTAAGGAAGCCATGTCATTTGCTTGCCTGACACCAGACTCCTGAAGCAACTGCTGTATTTGGAACTCGGTTGCAGCAGGGGACTCCCAGTAGGATAGTGGAAAAGCTTTATGGATGTCCTCAAAGCACCCCTGAATAGGTTAAGCATTGTGTATTGGACCTATCAGACATGTCAAAACTCATCAAACCAGAGTGGAAACAAGTCATCCTAAATCCCGAAAGACTGCCGAAGAAGAAAAACTAGACAGCCTAACTCTTTTAGGAAGAAGTCTTACAACACCAGGTTAAAGTCCAACAGGTTTGTTTTGAATCACTAGCTCTTGGAACGCAGCTCCGTCCTCGGGTGAATGAAGAGGTGGGTTCCTCTCACCTCTGTCAAGGGCAGTGTCAGGTGGATGTACCTTTAAGAAATGGGTGTTTATCAAATAGCTGCAGTGATGTCACTGTGTGGGTGGAGCTCGGCTGTCTGTCTTTCACATTTGTTTTGAGCTGGTAGCTGCAATATATTTTTGGTTTGGTTTTCAGAGGTGGAGAGCTGTATTCAAAGCAAGCAGCTGTATCATGATCTCTTTCTACAAGCTAAAGAATGCTGACAGATCATTGATGATTTCAAAGTAATACCTGTTTCTGTAGAGCATTTAAACTTGCTGTCTTTATTTTAAAAAGGATTTGACTTGTGGATGTTGTTTGGGAAGTTATTTAGGGTTACCTATAGAATATTGTATTTGGGAAAGTATCAGTGCTTGTAGTTGATAAGATGTTTACTGTGTGTTTATAAAATGTTAACTGGATTCATAGAATAAACATTGTTTTGTTTTATACTTTAGCACTCTGTTGCACCACACCTGTAAAGTGGGCCCTTGTGCTCCCCATAACCAAAATCTATTCAAAGTTATGGGTCAGGTGAACTCTATGCTATACTTTGGAGTTCTCTAAACCCTGGCCCATAATAGCAGTCAAGGGTATTCCGCCTCTGATCTTCGGGTAAGCGTTCTCCAAGGCGGTCTTTAGGACGCGACAGTGAAGAATCGCCGAGCAGAAACTGATAGCCACGTTCTGTACACATGAGTACGGCCTCAACCGGGACCTTGGATTCATGTCGCATTACATTTACCCCCTACCATCTGGCCTGGGCTTGCAAAATCCTACCAACTGTCCTGGTTGGAGACAATTCACACCTCTTTGACCTGGGATTACCCCTCTCTCCAGTCGCTCCGCCTGGACCTGTAAACATTTAATTACCTGCAAAGACTCTCATTCAAAGTATCATCTTGCATCATTGACTGTCTATATATATGTTTCTGGAACTCACCTCCTTATTCACCTGAGGACGGAGCTGTGCTCCGAAAGCTAGTGATTCCAAACAAACCTGTTGGACTTTAACCTGCTGTTGTAAGACTTCTTTCAAAATTTTTTTTAGAGTACCCAATTATTTTTCTTTCCCATTAAGGGGCAATTTAGTGTGGCCAATCCACCTAACCTACACATCTTTGGGTTGTGGGGTGAAACCCTCGCAGACTCAACACAGACAATGACCCAGGGCCGGGATTCGAACCTGAGTCCTCAGCGCCACAGTCCCAGTGCTAACCACTGCACCATGTGTTGTTTGACTTCTTACTTTGCCCACCCCAGTCCAATGTCTTTTAGGATCTTCATTTTTAAAATGGTGGCCCTGGCTAAACTGAGAAGAGAAAACCTCAATTTTTCTTTTCAAAAGGAAGCACTGTATTCAGTTCCAAAACGTTCTGACAGTCTGTTATATTGAAAAATATGTTTTAAAAAACAAAATCATATATGGTTTCTTTTTAACTGCAAATGTTTACTATGTGACTCATATTTGGTTGGAAGCTTTTATATGTATCCTTTCTTCTTTAGATCCTTTTCGTACTTCTTTATATAGTCAGATTTATATATTAAGAACACCTGCAGAAAGCTTTCTAGATTTTCCGAAGGGCAAGGGGAGTGAGTGAAATGAAGGAACAGTCTGGGATTTGCTGAGTTGTACAGCCTGAAAGGTACCAAGTGCAACCCAGAGCATATTGCAGGAAAAGTGAACCGATTTAGCTCCCTTGGCAGTATAGCAATTGGTATAGTTCAACTAACCTTGTGTATATAGAAATGTAGAAAATAGGTGCACCACCATTCAATATGATCATGGTTAATCATGCAAATTCAGTATCCCACTCCCGCTTTCTCTCCATACCCATTGCTCCCTTTAGCCACAAGGGCCAGGTCCAGCTCCCTCTGAATATATTCAACAAACTGGTTCCAACAGCTTTCTGTGGTAGAGAATTCCACACAAGTTTACAACTCTCTGAGAGAAGAAGTTCTTCTTCATCTCAGTCCTGAATAGCTTACCCCTTATTCTTGGGCTGTGACCCCTACTTCTGGAAGTCCCCAACATCGGGAGCATTATACCCCCATCCAGCCTATCCAGTCCCTTAATGTCACTTGATTCAGATACTTAATGGCACTTATGACAACATACCGCAGTGCGAGTTGTCACCTTCGGGAGGGAGGGAGAAAATGTTATGAAAACAAAAATAATATATCAGTTAGGGTTTTGGAGCTTTATTGTATTCAGAGGCCACATAGAGGCCATTTATTATGTTTAAATCCATATTCTATAATTTGTAGAGACCTGAAATTGCAAATATTTATAGACTATGGAGTTCGGAGGTTTCAGGCCCACATTTAAACAGGATCAAAGTTACTTGGGCTTAAAGGGCTGCTGTTTTGACAACCCTGATGTTGAACTTGAATTAATTTTTCCTATGTAACCTTCCTCTTACCTATCCTACTCTGTTTTACTTCCAGACTATCTACAATTCATTTGTGTACACAGAGAAAATTTCCAACGGAGAAACAGAAGTTCAGCAGGTGAGTAAATGTTTCATCTTCTTTTCATAGCATCCAACCTTTGTTGTCAAGCTCCGTGGCACAAATAATCTTTGCTGTGCAGTTATAATTTACTTGTCAGTTGTTTCTTACTCCCTGGAAGATCTTGGATCCCTACATGAGTCACATAGCTGCTAACTTGTATGAGCACAGCTGCCTGGCAGATCGTTCAGCCCCACGTGATATTCAGTTTATGTTGCTTGCTGACATGTGATTGAAAGCCGTTACATTGTATTTGCTTTTGCATGGCATCGGTGTCCTGGCATATTTTGAAGTAGATCAGTACTTGTGGAAGTCCAACTGTGCTCAGCCTCCTCTTTGATTATGGCAGTTGCACTGTCTGGAGCTGGTGTTCTCCTCTCTTTTCCCCGTGGTTCAGAGACTCATTGCACCATTTGATGATGTACCGAGTCATGTAGATTATTTCTCAAATTTATTCCTTGGTCCATGCTTGGCTGCCCTCAATGTATGTGCAGTGGGAGTACAACATGCAGCCTAAGCACTCGTAGGCTAGGGTTGAGATGAAGCAGTGAAGGCTCTTGCTTTGGAGCAGGGTTTTTCAAAGTGCAGATCGCAACCTGTGGGGTGGGATGTGGGCGGGTGGCAGGGTTTTGTGGTAGTCCCAATCATGGGAGAAGTGCCCAACGTCCGCTACCAACATTTTTATTGAGAATGGTGGCCGCTGCTGCGTTTTTAAATAAGAAAAGGAGGCTGTGTGCAGTCTTCTAACCAGAAACGTTAGCAGTGAGCAGGTCTTTGCCTGCACATACACTTGACATTAAGCGCCCTGTATGTGCTTTTGGTGCCAAATCACGGTGGCGAGGTTTGTCAACTTTCTAGCTACTGGCAAGCAAGGCAAGAGGACTGTCGAGCTGAATCGTTTTCTTACAAGTAAGAAACGGCCAGAGACACAAATAGACAGTATACCTACTGGCCAGGATCTCACAATTGATTCTACTGGAGAGAGCTGCACAGGAGAGTCCAGGACAAGAGCGGTGCTTGTCTTATCTCTGTGCAGAGCTCCAGGGCCACTGGTTATCAGCCCACAAAGAAGAAACTTTAACTCTGAAACAAAGCAGCATAAAGATGGTTTCTCGAGGTATAGTTTTGGCAGTTGTGCCGATGCAAATAAGGATGAAAAGTCCATGTATGTTATATGCAGGTAAGTACTAGCAAGTGAGAGGGGAAGTTTCAGGTTTTGAAAGAGAAGTGTTGTGTGCAGAATTCCTTTTTAGGTTGAGACCCCATTGTTAGTTATTAACTTACAGCTGACTCCAAATGAAAAGACTATGATTGTCCCTGACCTGTGACAGCACATTGAAACCATACCAGAAGCACATGAGGTTGTCAATATTCTGGAGTAGCATCTCCCAGGAGTATCGAGTGCTGAGCAAAATGAGCATTCTATTGCTATTGCCCTTCATGACGACCTACATGTGTGAGGATGGACTCTACTTTTTCACAAAGGTGAAGGTGGCACAAAGGACCTGGCTGAAGTCTGCACCTGATATGTGCATTGTGCTCTCCTCAAATGAACGGATAGGAGTGAGCTTGTGAGGACCAAGCAGGCTCCCCTTTTGCATTAAAGATAAGCAAATGTGGTGTATGTCACGCAGGTTGGCCAGCATGGCTCGCGAAGGTTGGCACGTGGCTCGCGAAGGTCGGCCGTTGGCAAAAGTGGGTCCCGGGGGAAAATGTTTGAAAAACATTACTTTCGAGATATTGCCCACTTCACAAGTAAAGAATAATTGGCCACCTGTCTCTTGTTGAGTTGCTGTCTTAAGCACTGTTCTGGAATACCCAACTAGTAATTTAAGTAGGATAGATGCTGTGTAGAATTCTGAAGATGATCTCTTTGACCTCATAGGTTAGCATGTGTTTTCCCTGATAATCCTGTGCATGTGTGAAGGATTTCTTTCAAAACTTTTGGAGTTTGCAAAGAGCAGCAGGTAGAGCTCACAGCTTTGCAGTGAGTAGGAGCCTGACTAAGGCTTGCTTCTTTAGTACTTGGTCAAACAAGTGTTTTTCAGCCACAGAGCGCTAAATTGTGACTTTGATTACGTGGGCATTTTTAAAGAATATTATTATTTTTTTTAATACAGGTTCCATTGCTCAAGTTGGCTATTTGGTTTAATTTAGAACATGATGATAGTTAGGAGCAGAAGGAGACCATTTGTCCCTCAAGTCCGCTCTGCCATTCACTGTGATCATGACTGATATCTTTCAACTTTACTTTTTTACTGAGAGATCAAAAATCTGTCTGCCTTAGTCTTAAATATACTCGATGATGAAGACATTTCTCCTTATCGCAGTCCTTAATAAGCAACCTCTTTTCCTGTGGCTGTGCCCCTGTGTTCTAGATTCCAAGTCCAGAGGAGATAGATAACCTCTTATTGTCTACCTGTCAAGCCCCTTCAAAATGATGCCTATTTCAATGAGAACATCTTTCATTATTCAAAACTACAGACAGTACGAGGTCACTTTACTCAACCTCTCATCATTGGACAACCCTCTCACACGACATATCAATCTAGTGACCCCCCTCACTGTACTACCTCCAAGGCAAGTATACCCAACCTTCGTCCGGAGACCAAAACTATGCACAGTACTTCAGATATGATTTTGCCAAGGCCTTATTCATTGGTAGCAAAACTTCTTTACTCTTCTACTCCAGTCCCCTTGCAATAATGGCAACAATAACGCCAACAAGGCATTCGCTGTCCTAAAATTGTGCTGTCCCTGCTTGCTAACTTTATGTTCCTTGTAGAATCCCTGAACTTGTCCAACAGGTTCGAGATTCTTGCTCCTTGTGCGGACGGGAACAGGGACTGCAGGGAGGATGAGCAAACTGGCCACACCATCGTGGTACAGGGAGCTGTTCAAGTAAGGGGAGAAGAAGGAACTTGTGTCATAATTGAGGGCTCTTTGTGACTAGGATCGAGAATCCTGAAGGTTGTGTTGCCTGTCTGGTGCTCGGGTTTGGGATATTTCATCTGGGCTGTAGAGGAGCTTGGAGTGGGAGGGTAAAGATCCAGTAGCCGTGGTCCACATAGGTACCAATGACATAGATAAAACAAGAACAGAGGTAATGCTAAGGGAATATGAACAGCTAGGAGCTAAATTAAAAAGCAGAACCAAAAAGGTAATAAATCTCCGTATTGCTACCTGAGCCATGAGCTAATTGCCACAGGGTCAATAAGATTAAGAAGGTAAATGCATGGCTCAAAGATTGGTGAGGGAGGAATGGGTTTGAATTCATGAGACATTGGCACTAGTATTGGGGAAAAGGGGAGCTGATCCGATGGGACGATCTTCATCTCAATCATGCTGGGACCAGAGTCCTGGCGAATCGTATGGGGGGGGGGGGGGGGGGGGGGGGGAAGAGTGCAAGTTAATGATGAAGACATTCAACTAGTTAAAGGAGCCGAGGGCTCGGGCGAGGTTAGTAAAAGAACAGAGAGTATCGAAGGTGGCAGGAATCTAACCTCAGGCAGAGCAAAAAAGGTGACAAGTATGAGAAGGGAGGTGGTCAATGCAGGACTGAGGGTGTTGTACTTAAATGCGTGCAGTATATGGAACAAGGTAAATGGGCTGGTTTAGCACAGGGCTAAATCGCTGGCTTTGAAACCAGACCAAGGCAGGCCAGCAGCACGGTTCAATTCTCGTACCAGCCTCCCCAAACAGGCGCCGGAATGTGGCGACTAGGGGCTTTTCACAGTAACTTCATTTGAAGCCTACTTGTGACAATAAGCGATTTTCATTTCATTTAATTTATTCATTTCATTTTCATTGAAATTGGCTGGTACAATGTTGTGGGCATTACAAAGACGTGACTGCAAGAGGATCAGGGCTGGGATTTAAATATCCAAGGATATGTGTCCTATTGAAAGGACAGTCAGATGGGCAAAGGGGGAGGTGTTGTATTGTTAGTAAGGATCAGAATCTGTATGGGTAGAGTTGAGGAATGGCAAAGGTAAAAGGACCCTGATGGGAGTTATGTACAGGCCCCCTAGCAGGAGTCAGGATGTGCGGCAGAAAATAAATCGAGATGGAAAAGGCATATAAAAAAAAAAGGCAATATTACAATAATCATGGGGGATTTCAATATGCAGGTGGACTGGAAACTCAGGTTGGTAGTGATCCCAAGAAAAGGAATTTGTGGAATGTCTAAGAGATGTTTTTCTGGAGCAGCTTGTGACAGAGCCTATTAGGGAACAGGCAATTCTGGATTTGGTGATGTGTAATGAGGCAGACTTGATTAGGAAACCTTTTTTTCAAATTTAGGGTACCCAATTATTTTTTTTCCAATTAACGGGTAATTTAGCATTGCCAATCCACCTAACCTGCATATCTTTTGGGTTGCGGGGGTGAAACCCACGCAGACCCTGGGAGACTGTGCAAACTCGACACGGACAGTGACCCAGGGCCGGGATTCGAATCCGGGTCATCAGCAGCATAGTCCCAGTGCGAACTGCAGCGCCACGTGCCGCTCTTTGATTAGGAAGCTTAAAGTGAAGGAACCCTTAAGGAGCGATGACTACAATATGATAGAATTTACCCTGCAGTTTGAGAGGCAGAAGCTGGAATCGGATGTAATGGTATTACAATTAAATAAAGGTAATTACAAAGACATGATGGAGGAGCTGGTCAGAGTTGATTGGAAATGGAGCCTAACATGGAAGACAGTAATGGCAGGAGTTTCTAGGGATTATTCGGGAGGCACAACAGAAATTCATCCCAAGGAGGACAAGGCATCCATGGCTTAAAAGGGAAGTCCAGAACAGCATAAAAGCAAAAGAAAAAGCACACAAAGTGGCAAGGATTAGTGGGAAGCCAGAGAATTGGGAAGCCCTTAAAAGCAAGCACAGGACAACTAAAAAAACAATAAGGGGGAAATATGAAATATGAGTGTAAGCTAACTAGTAATATAAAAGAAGATGGGAAGAGTTTTTTTCAATATATAAAAGGTAAGAGGGAGAGGCGAAAATAGACATTGGACCAGTGGAAAACGAGGCTGGAGAAATACTTGTGACAATAAAGATTATAAAACAAATATATATTGTCCAAGGCAAAGCAGCCTGCTTAATCAGCATCCCATCCATACAATAGACATTCAGTCTTTCCACCGCCAATACACAATGACAACAGTGATTTTCACATACAAGGTGCATGGCAGCAACTCAACAAGGCTCCTTGGTCAGCATCTTCCAAACCCATGATCCAGAGATCACTTGAGTAGGGCAAGGGCAGCTGATGCATAGAGAACATTACCACCTGCAAACTCCCTTCCAAGCCGCACACCATCCCTGACTTTAAAAAAAACTTTTATTGTCACAAGTAGGCTTACATTAACTCTGCACTGAAGTTACTGGGAAAAGCCCCTTGTCGCCACATTCCAGCACCAGTTCGGATACACCGAGGGAAAATTCAGGTTTTCCAAATTACCTAACAGCACATCTTTCGGGACTTGTGGGAGGAAACCGGAGCACCTGGAGGAAACCCACGCAGACACGGGGAGAATGTGCAAACTCCACACAGGAATCGAACCTGGGACCCTGAAGCTGTGAAGCAGTGTGCTACCATGCTGCCCGTACCGTACTTGGAATTGTTTCGCCATTCCTGCACTGTTGCTGAGTCAAAACAAGTATTCTTACAGCACCGTAGGTGTACATATAGCAGATGGACTGCAACAGTTCAAGAGGGCTGTTCGCCAGTTCCTTCTGTAGGGCAGTTAGGGAAGAGCAATAGTTCACATTCCATGAAAGAAAATATGAACTGAGAGGTTATGTTAATTTCAGAAAAGCTGAAATTGTTTCTCTGGAAAAGAAAAGGCAGAAGTGACCTGGTAACGGTCTTGAAAATTGTTGATGGAATGATAGGGTAGGTATAATTAAGATGTTTCTACTTGTGGGAGAATCCAAAACTAGGGGTTATAAATACAAGATAGTGACTAATAATTCCAATAAGGAATTCAAGAGAAACTTCACAACCCAGAGAGTGGTTAGAGTGAGGAACAGGATATCACATGGAGTAGTTGAGGTAAATTCTCTGGGGCCATTAACCCTAGCCGGAATTTCCGTTGGTCCGTTGAATCAGGTGTGAGGCCAAAACGGGATTTCTGCTGGGCGTCAAACCCGGTGCGAGTCTCCTGGCCTGCTTCCCCTGGCGAAATCAAGATCTCACCCAGAAACGGCAAGAACCTGATCAGAAATGATTTGCATCCATTTCAGTCTTATTATTGAGGTTCAAGTGGAACGTTACAGTCCCTGGGATCCCCCACCCCCAAGCTGGAAGTCCCACTGGCACCAATCAGCACTGGTCCTTAAAAGCAGAGACCAGGTGCAGTTGCCTGCAAGGAGAAGCAAGGGGTGAGTAGTCTCTCTGCACTTACCTCCAGGTGCTGAAGGCAGTGCCCTTGAAGGGAGGTGGGGACTGGGGAGCCGGAGTGTGGCTTGGGCTAGGCTAGAGGCATTCCGGTCGGGGGCTTTCCTAGGATGGGGGCTGTGTGGCAGGTCTTCCATCTGTAGCATTAAAAACTTTTAAACTCTCCCCCAGACAAATTCAAAGATCTGTCAGGTGAAGGTACATATTTTCCCTTTTGATATGTTGAAAACCTTTTGAAGTGCTTTTTTCACATTCAGTTTGAATCCTATTAACTTTTTTAAGCCTCTAGGTTAGCTGAGGTGCGTAAAAGCATTGAACTGCATTGTTTGCATTCATTTTCACAGTCTATACCTTTTATGAGCCTCTTGAGTGACAGGTACAGGCTACTTCAAAGGAGAGATAATTGTGTTTGTTTTTATACCTCTTCACGGTCCAGTAACTCAGAAGTGCATCCTCTTGAGCAGGCGTTGTTTCTAACCACAAGTATTTTAAAGAGGCTGTTTCTTTGTTTTGTATTGCTTCTTAGAAATACCAGGTGCTCTATCGGAGTGTTTCCCCTTCCACCCATTGGCAATGCCAACCTGGTGGCGCCAAAGAGAAGTGCCAGTTCGACACAGCCAAAAGTTGGGACCTGAGGGGAGGGACCCTGAAAGGGGGGAGGGTGGGGTGCTTTTAGGTTATCCTGAGATTGGAAGGTACCCCACTCTATCTGGATCCAGCCGTGCCAACTTCTTCAGATCTCATTACATGAATCTCTCCTGGCTTCAAAAACATTTCTAAAGTGTGGGTGGATTTTGGTCTGGATCATGCCGATCCATCTCGCGGGAATTGCACCTTGTTTTGTGCTGGAGATCACACTTAGAAATCGTTTAGAGAAACTATCTTTTTAGGTAACATATGCATTTGTAAGGAAAACGGATGTAGTTTTAAGTGATCTATATTGTATTGCTAAATATTAGAAATAAGGTATAGATTTAAGTGGGTTTAATTTAGTCTCACATCAGTGGAAGGGAAAGTATTGGAGAAACTTCTGAAGGATTGAATCAATCTCCACTTGGAGAGGAAAGGTTTAATTAGGGACAGTCAGTATGGCTTTGTCAGAGGGAGGTCATGCCTAACAAATTTGAGAAGGTGACCAGGTGTGTAGATGAGTGTAGTGCAGTTGACATAGTTTATATGGATTCCATATAAACTATATATGAAATATAGAGACCTCCGGCCTCTAGCTGCTCCCTCTCTCCCAAAACCTGGCAGGCTAACCCACTTGTCTGTGGTATTCTTTCATCCTTTAGAAAAGGCTGTAACCTTCAATCACGATAGTTTACTTTGTATCCTTCCCATCTATATCCCCATCATCATGAATCACATGGACCGTGTACCCAAGTAGAGATGTTGAATAGTTATCCTTGAGAACCCAACACTTTCATCTTGGAACTAAATAGACAGTTTAAAGCACAACTGTTTATAACCCAATAGTCTCAACACTTTTCTGCGACTTTGGCACTCTCAGTCCATCCCGTGTTAGTACACAGGCTGCTGCCATTGGGTGGGATATACTAAGCGTGTTATGCGGCACGGTGCACCATGACCGGTAGATGCAGGAGATCCAAATTCCTGGATCTACCTGGCCTGCCAAGCCTAGTGAAATTGAGATTGTGGGCATGATCACTTTCTGGCAAATCTGCAAATTAGAGTGAGATCGCTAGTCTCACTCTAATATGCGTTCCTGAGATCTAACCAAGGCGTGGGATCAAACTCCTTTGTCTTGGAGACCTCGGTTGAGCGTTGTTCCGTGCTGGTCTCCACAAATGGAGACCTTTTGGAACAGCATTCGTGGGGGTCCCCCAGGGGATTGGAGGTCCTCGGGTGCATGCCCTCTGGGCAAGGTGGTACCCTGCCACTGCTGGTGTCACCTGGCCACCCTGGCAGTGGCAGCATAGCACCATGGCAGTACTACCTGTGCGCCAGGCTGGCACTGTCAAGGGGCACTGCCAAGGTACCAGGCTGGCACTGCCAAGTTGACATTTATTGTGCGCCGATGTTCGGGCTGGGGTGTGCCCTGCGTGGGTGGGGGTGCCAAGGGACCTCCTTATAGTGCATTTGGGCTTGGGTAAGGTGGGGGTTAGGTGCTCGCATCGGGGGGTTCAAGAGATCAGGATGCTATTTCAAAATGGCATCATGTATATAAATCACATCCATTATTTCCAAGTATAAACAATTTTCACCTTCCCAGTAAAACAGTCTCTCTTCCCCCCCCTTTAATCTCTAACAATTAAACCACCCAAGCTTGCTGTGAGGCAGACTTCAGAAAAGGTCACAGGTCTCCCTTCATTTTAACCTTAAATTAAAGTCACCATCTCATACTAATCTTTTAAACTCCAGAATTGTAACAGGATTCTGTTTGGAGAGCAACCTTTGTTATAGTTGCCTAGTCTTCCCTTTCCACCAAAGCATTTTTGATTTTTCAGTTAATGAGATAGTTCATTGCATTATAACAGGCTGTTAGCCAATGCTCAGCTACTTGAACAGACTCCAAGGACTGATGGAGGTCAGCCAAATCTCTTTCCAAATTGGGACCAAGTGCACTATTGATTCTCTCTCTCTCTCTCTCTCTCTCTCTCTCTCCCTCCCCCCACCCCCCACCCCCCTTCCCTCACTGGGAGTAGAATCAAATAGCTGTAACTTTAAACGGGCTGGTTTAGCACAGGGCTAAATCGCTGGCTTTGAAAGCAGACTAAGGCATGCCAGCAACACTGTTCAATTCCTGTACCAGCCTCCCAGAACAGGCGTCTGAATGTGGCGACTAGCGGCTTTTCACAGTAACTTCATTTGAAACCTACTTGTGACGATAAGCGATTTTAATTTTCATTAAAGATGGGAGAGAGATAGTAGTAAATATGATCGACTGGATCTACAGCCAAATAAAGCCTGGATTTGGCAGCAACTTTACACTTCAGACAGTTACATCTGCTTATATAACTGAACCATACACTTGGTATTCTTTGCAGGATGTCAACGAGAAAGCTGCCTCGATATATTTGGATAGTGGTTGCCACATATTTAATTTTTGGGGGAGCATATTCACCTCCTGTTTTTTCCCCAATTATATTATTTTCATTAGTTGACTGCTTCTTCATCACATTATTGCTTTTTCTGCAAACATGCAGTAGTCTGTACCTGATGTGGTTTGGACAGAATACTAAGTAGAATGGACGGATGAACTCGTGTTCTCCAGACATTAATCATGTACTTGAAAAATAAAAATTCCAGGACTCTAAGGAAAGGGTGACGGAAATTTAATGACTCTTTCGAAGAGTTGACATGGATTGAGTGTGCTCTTTCTGTACTCTTGAGATAATAAATGCCACCCCTCAAATGACCGGTTTCATGATACCAAGACTTTTCTCCTTCAGTCAAATGTTAAAACATTTTCTGATTGTTTTCAAAGATAGAGCAGTACTGTACAATATCAAATTTTTATCGCCATAGATATAAAGTCCAATATGGTTCAAATGTCCCACAGATTCTAGATCTGGAAATTACTTGCTTTGGGAAAATAATTGCTGAAATACCTTTACTGGACTAAAAGAAAGCACTATAATGCTGTAACACTGCAATACTTGTGAAGTGTTTAAGAATCTGAACTGTGGATAGTTAGATTATGTACAAGTCTGCTTAAGTAATGTGTTTTGGGGCGACATGGTGGTGCAGTGCTTAGCACTGCTGTATCACGGCACAGAGGACACGTGCTTGATTCCGGCCCTGGGTCACTGTTCGTGTGGAGTTTGCACACACTCCCCGTGTCTGCGTGGGTCTCACCCCACCACCCAAAGACGAGCAGGCTAAGTGGATTGGCCATGCTAAATTGCCCTTAATTGGAGGAAAAAAAGAATTGGGTACTTTAAATTTTTTTAAATTAATTGTTTTGTTTACCATGATCTCATTTTGTATATACCTTTAAAGAAACATGATAACGATCAAAATGCTGGACACAGTCAACAGGTGTAGTATCTGTGGAGCGAGCAGACTTACCGCTTCAGGTCAGTGTCTAAGTTCTGATCAGGGGCCGTCGATCTGAAGTATTTGTTTTTAAATTTAGAGTACCCATTTCTTTTTTCCAATTAAGGGACAATTTAGCATGGCCAATCCATCTACCCTGCACATCTTTGGGTTGTGGGGGCGAAACCCACGCAAACGATCTGAAGTATTAACTCTGTTTCTCTCTCCATAGCTACAGCTGGATCTGTTGAGCATTTGCGGTGTTTTCTATTGTTATAACAAGATGACCATTTGGTTATACATATGTATATCATGAACTTGCTTTTAGCGGAAAGTAATGGAAAGATGTAATAGGCCAAATGGTGTTTTCTATATTATTTTTATTATTGTAAAATCATATTCTGGCTGTCAGTATTTTGTTTCTCAGACCAACTCCGAAAAAATTTTGGCTTATCGCTCAATTCGATACAATCAAGAAAAAAATATCTGTCACCCTATTGGCAAAGAAAGGTCATTGGTACAGATTTTCTACTTATCAAGTGGATTTTAAATGATGTTAAACTTTGTTCCAAAATGGGCTGTTGGTTTTGTGGAGCTGACAAAGATAGTTAGGGTAGTCACTACATGTAAAAGAAAAGCATCTCCCCTCTCTCTCTCACACGCGCGCTCTCTCTCTCTCATCATTGTAGGGTTATGATTCCAAGGGTGGACTTACCCATTAGTATCTCCGATAATTAATTGGCTGTTCTTAATCCAAACCTGTTTGGTATCAGAACTTTGAACCCCAAGAGCCAAGATTCAAAAATAAAAAGTAGTGTGTTTTAAATTAATTTGGGGAATAATTCGGGATATATGATTGCTTGGACAGAAGGGGATTTATATGGGAGCCCCCAATATGACTTCTTTAAAAAAGAGGTTCTCTTTTACAAAGTCTGAATACATTTTTTGAGGGAGTTGCATGGATGGTGGAAGAGAGAAACTTAGAATTCCAAAAGCACTTGTGATGAGGTACCACACAAGAAGCTTCAGTGCAGGATTACATTAGTGATGTATATTGAGCTAGATTGAAAACTGGCTGGTAGGATTTAGTCTGTTTTGAATTTGATATCAGTCATGACCTGCAGGCCTCAATGTTGGAACCATTGCTCTTTTCTATTTTTATTTATGATTTAGGTGCTGAGGACAAAATTGCAGATGATGCAAAGATCTATGCAAGTATGAGTGTTTGACTGCTTCAGTTGGACCTTAATGTGTTTGGAGACTGGGCTTGTGACTGGCAAAGAATGTTTCATTTGGATTATAGTGTTATGCATGTGGAGTGTGCAAATGTTTAACATTCAAACATCCTACAGGGAAAGGCAGAGAAAGAACGTGATCTGAACATTCTAGTACTTAGATCTCTAAAGGTACATTAGCAATGCTGGGAGACAATGGCTAAAGCGAATAGATTGTTGAATTGCTTTTGGAGGGCAATAGGATGAGGTGTACTATTTTGTCCTTGTGCAAAACTTTCTCAAGTCTAACTTAAAATACTTCTGTAGAAATCTCATATAGTGGGTGATATTGAGGCTTTGAAAAAGGCCCAGGGGGAGCACCACTAGACTCATTCCGAACATAATCCATTTTCAAGCAGCAGAGAGAATGAGGAATTCACAAAGTTGCATCATAATGTATGGTGCTAGTTTTCAAAGAGCAGAATCCTGAATTTCTGACACTTAAGAAATGGGGTGGGACCTGGTCTGGCAACCAGTTGGCCAAAACGCTCTTTTCTCCTCTCTCTCGCTAACTCTCCCTCTCTCCCCTCTCTCTAGAAATGCTGGGAGCTTCTGTAGTTACATTTACAAACCTGGTGACTGTAATTATTGGGCAACCAAAGGTCAAAGACTTCGGGGCGGGATTCTCCGACCCCTCGCTGGGTCGGAGAATCGCCCGGGGTGGGGGGGGGAATGCCGCCCCAGTTGGCTGGCTGGCGCATTCTCCGGCGCCGGGGATTTGACGGGGGCGGGAATCGCGCCGCGCCGGTCGGCACCACTGGCAGCAGCCCCCCCCCCATGATTCATGATTCTCAGGCCCGCAACAGGCCGAGTGGCTGCCCGTTTTAGGCCCGTCCCGCCGGCGTAAATTACAACAGATACTTAACGGTGGGACCTGGCTGTGCGGGTGGCCTCCGGGGTCATAGGGGCGACGCGGGGGGATCTGGCCCCGGGAGGTGCCCCCACGGTGGCTTGGCCCGCAATCAGGGCCCACCGATCCACAGGCGGGCCTGTGCCGTGGGGGCACTCTATTCCTCCGCGTCGGCTGCTGTGGTCCTCCGCGATGGCCGACGCGGAGATGGTCCCCCCCCGTGCATGCGCTGGTATGACGCCAGGACACGCTGGCGTTCCCGCGCATGTGCCAACTCGCACCGGTTGGCGTGGCACCAAGCCCATTCCCCGCCAGAGTCACCAACCTGCGCTGCCTTCTTACATCTTCCAAGACTTTTCCCAAGTTCTTTTCAAACCGCACCGGCCTAGCCCCTGAAGGTGCGGAGGATTCCGCACCTTTGGGGCGGCCCGAAGCCGGAGTGGTTCACGCCACTCCTTCGCGCCGGAGTTGCCCGCCCCGCCGATTCCCGCAGAATCTCGCCCCATGTACTTTTCTAAGAATTGTTGGTTAATTCAATTCTGTTGCAACTCTGGGTCAAGGAGGCTGGAATTGCCCGTGACCTAGCCTAAGCTGTCGTAACGTTATGAAAACTATAATTATCTCATTAAGATTGGAGGTTGGGAACAACAACTCCTGACTTACCTGAGAGCTTTTCCATATCTGCACTTTTGGAAATTTGTGGGTCCATCCAACATGGCTGTACAGCGAGTAAAACTGTGGAAAACTACAGTCAGGAGCAGAGCACCACTGCTGGGATTTGCCCGAGGCAGAGGACAGGGAGAAGTCCCAAAGGGCAGAGGGGACAGGGTGAGGCCCCAAAAGAAGTGTCGGGCAGGGACAGGAGGAGGTCCCAAATAAGTTGAAAAGGAAGGAGCAGAGAAGCAGGCTCCACAAGAGAACAGCTGCAAGGAGCAGACTTTAAATGAAGAAAATACAAAAACAGGATCGGAAGCAGCAGGCTCCTTGAGCCTGCTCCACCATTTTGTACGATCATGGCTGATCTGTTTGTGTTTTGAATTCCACATTCCAGTCCATCTCCGATAACCTTTGATTCCGTTGCCTAAGATTGACGAAGAAGAATCTATCTACTTCTGTCTTTAAAATATTCTGTGACCTTGCTTCACCGCCTTCTGAGACTGAGTTCCAAAATCACACAACCCTCGGAAACAAAAAATTCTCTTTTATCTCAGCCCTAAAAGGGTGATCCTTAATTTTTAAAAAGTGCTCCCTAGTCCTGGACTTGCCCACAAGGTGAAACATCCTTTCTATGTCCATCTTATTGCGGATCTTATGTATGGCTATCAAGTTACCCCTCATTCTTCGAAACTCTAGTGGAAACTAGCTCAGTCTGTTCAACCTTTCCTCATAAGACAACCCACTCATTCCTGGTATCAATCTAGTGATGAAGGAGACCAAAGATGGTGACTTGGAGCTGTCAGTCATTGGGGCAAAGATACTCCATTGCAGCTGTATTGTTCTGACCGGCGTGGCCAAAGATGGGAAGTTGCTTTCGTGAGTTGATGCTTGAGTGTATAGTGAGGGATCCAGGGGAACGGAATCTCAGAAGGCAAGATTGAAATGCTGCAAGGTGGGCCATCATTAATGCCCTCCAAGTCTGCTAATTGAAAAGGACTTGGGAGAAGTCTTGGAAGATGCAAGAAGGCAGCACAGGTTGGTGACTCTGGGTTGTTGGGGTTAAGGAACCTCTTTGGAGCAATAGTGTTTTGCTCGGCATAGCTAAAGGGCTAAGTTGTGCTTGTGCATTGATGCTTGAATGCACCCACGGCAATCCAGGGGAACGGAATCTTGCACGATGAGATCGAAACCCTGTGAGGTGTGCTGTTATTTATGCCATCCAATTTGAGTGACTTTGGAGAGAATTTCCAAGTTAAATCTTCGAAGGTGAAGGTGGAAATTCATCGAAAGACAGGCCATTTTAGTGAGATTTGTTGACTGTGTTACAGACATCTGGCTGGGTTGATGAGAAATCTATGGATTCTATTTTGGTCGTAGCTGCTACTTATTGGGTCATGTGTGTTTGAGCAGAGTTAGCTTGTTAATTTATAAGTATCTCATATTAATCTTGAAAGTTAAGAGTATAAAATGGTGGCGCAGTGGGTTAGCCCTGCAGCCTCACAGCGCCGAGGTCCCAGGTTCGATCCCGGCTCTGGGTCACTGTCTGTGTGGAGTTTGCACATTCTCCCCGTGTTTGTGTGGGTTTCGCCCCCACAACCCAAAGATGTGCAGGCTAGGTGGATTGGCCACGCTAAATTGCTCCTTAATTGGAAAAAATTAATTGGATACTCTAATTTAAAAAATAAGAGTATAAAATGGATATTATAAATTGTTCTCTTAATCTGCATGGTAAAGTTTATTTTTGTTTGTTCAAAACACATAAAAACTATGGCTTTAATCATTGAACAAGTGTTTTAAATCTCAAACTTTGCCTACTCTAAACAAGTGTTAATCCTCCCAGACCATTTCTTATCAAAAGCTTGGGTTCTGGTCAAGGATCCTAACAGTGGCCAGTCATATTTCTTAACTGATCTGGTAGGCAGAAGAACTGATCAATTCGTCTAGATTTGCAGAGCTCCAAGGCCCCATGGGAATGTAATCATATCTTTTGGCCCACACAAGAAGCAGCCTGCTTGTGGTATTTCATTCACTGTCTTAATGATGGGGTTGATTGTCAGGGTCGGGGGTGCGTAGCAGGAAGGGGGAAGTAGTTAGTTAAATGTCAGATGCTGTGGAAAGAAAACTGGGAGCAATTGAGTGCCAGGCAGTAGCTTTCTGCAGGGCTTCACAATAATAGTTGTAAACTGTTGTGTATGTTCCCACCTGACACTTTTGGTGCGTCATCCAGTTTCTGTGAGAACAAGAATTCAGTAAAGTAGGACTCGGATGTCGGCAGCTATTATTTGGTAAAACAACAGGAGCAATCATGTTTTATTTTTAAAAATACAAAAATAGCATTCTTGCATGCACAGTGCCTGAAATGTCATGTCTGTTATATTTTGTTGCATTTAGCTTTTTAGAATTTTGAAATTAATTTACTTTATGTCCAGGTAGAAGAAAATGTTTTGAGAAATAAACTTGGATGAAGTGGGACAAAATGAATAGTGATTTTTGGAAAATATATATTTTAAATGCTGAGGTGGATAACTTTAGATGGAAACCAGTTTTGTATTCAGACTGTGATCCTTGAACGCAAAGGCTTAAGGAAGCACAGATGCTAGAAACAAACTGTATTCTCCCCCTCCCTCATCTCACCACACAAACAGAAATAAATAAAGGGAACAAAGTCGAGAAGTCAATGAGCGGCACAATGGTTAGCACTGCTGCCTCACAGGACCAGGGACCTGTGTACGATTCTGACTTTGGATGGCCGTGTGGAGTTTGTGCACACTCCCCGTTTCTATATGGGTTTCCTCCGGGTGCTTCGGTTTACTCCCACAGTCCACAGATATGCAGGTTAGGTGGATTGGCCATGCTAAAATTGCCCCTCAGTGTCCAGAAGTTTAGGTGGGGGTTACTGCATTATGGGGATAGGGTGGGGAAGTGGACCTCTGTAGGGTGCTCTTTCGGAGGGTCGGTGCAGACTCGATGGACTGAATGGCCTCCTGCACTGTGGTGTAGTGATTCTAAGTAGCTGTTGAGGCTAAGCCAATATCTGGTTGGAATGCCTGAATTAACACCCGAGTGACTGCCCTTAACATTAAGACAGTATTTGACTGGGTGCAGCATCAAGGAACCTAACCAAGCAAAAAATTGAAGTCTGTGATGGTGTGGGAAACTTTTTGTTGTTTGGAGTCGCACACAGGCAGCCACACATCTCAGCCCCAGGATATCACTATAGAATTTCCTCTGCGTGGTGTTTTATAGACCCAATCATCTTCAGCTGCTTCAAAAATAGCCTTCCCTCAATCATATGGTCAGAAGTCGATATATTTGCTAATAATTGCAGTGTTCAGCACTGTTTGTGGCTCCCCTGACACTGAAGTAGCTCTTATCCATATGTACCAAGAGCTGGTCAGCATTCGGGCTTGGTTTTAAAAGTGGCTGCAATGAATATTATAGATCCAGCTGTAGCTATGGAGAGAGAAACAGAGTTAATACTTCAGATCATTTGCATGGGTTTCGCCCCCACAACCCAAAGATGTGCAGGGTAGATGGATTGGCCACGCTAAATTGTTCCTTAATTGGAAAAAATAAAATGGGTACTCGAAATTTAAAAAAAACTTCAGATCGAAGGCCCCTGATCAGAACTGACACTGACCTGAAGCAGTAAGTCTGCTCGCTCCACAGATGCTACACCTGCTGACTGTGTCCAGCATTTTGGTCGTTATCATGTTTCTTTAAAGGTATGTACGCAAAATGAGATCATGGAAACAAAACAAATAATTTTAAAAAATTTAACGTACCCAATTCTTTTTTTCCTCCAATTAAGGGCAATTTAGCATGGCCTGCACGTCTTTGGATGGTGGGGTGAGACCCACGCAGACACGGGGAGAATATTTTCAACAAGATAGAACTAACCATTTCCCTTTGACATGAATTATTACAACTGAATCCTTTGTTTTTTAAAAAATAGATATTTTTCTTGGTATTTTCCAGAGTAACAGCTCAAGTGTATCTGGTATTTACAAATAAGTTTGTTTCTTATTTACAAGGATTTTTACATGAGGTTCATGTAAATACCCCCTCTCCTCTTCCTTCATTGGTAGCCTAGTTTCCCTCTTAGTGTTGCCACCTGCCCTGGGCTCGAAGGACTGTGCTTTTTTCTGGTGTGAGGGGGCCCTGTGTGGCTCCTCCCCTCCCCTTGTTGTCCCCGTGCTTCGTTCTGTGCTTACCTTGGATCTCTTTCCCCCCCCCCCACCCATTTCTCTTGTGTGTGCCTTCCCTTGCGCCCCCCCCCCCCCCCCCCTCTCTCCTTAGTCACTGTTGACCTCAAGCAGGTCTTGGAACAGGCCGACGAATGGCCCACACGCTTTGTGGAAGCCATCGTCCTACCATCAGATTGTACTTGATCTTCCTCAGGTAGAGAAATTCTGCCAGATCTGCCAGCCAGTCTGCAGGTGTGGGTGGTGCTGCTGATCGCCAGCTGAGCAGAATTAGAATTCTCCGGAGTGCGATTAGGGAAACAAAAGGCAGGGCGTTGGCCCTCTTCCCCATATGAAGATCTGGTTGGTCCGATACCCCGAAAATTGCCACTCTCAGGAGCGGCTCCACCCTCACGACCTTGGACATCACCTTGAAGAAGGCTGTCCAGACCCTGACAAGTCTAGGGCAGGCCAAGAACATGTGGGCATCGCTGTGCGGGCCTACCTAGCACCGTTCACATTTGTCTTCCACCTCTGGGAAGAACCTGCTCATTCGGGTGTTAGTTAGGTGGGCTCTGTGCACCATTTTGAACTGCATGAGGCTTAGCCTAACGTAGGAGAAGGTGGAGTTGGCCCTGCTCAGTGCTTCGCTCCAGAGTCCCCAATCCACTTCCGTCCCCAATTTGTCCTCCCATTTCCATCTGGCTTCATCCAGTGGTAGTCTTGTCCTGTCCAGCAACTGTCCATGTATGTTCCTCTAGTAGAGTCTCTTGGGGACCAGGGGTATCTTGCTGTCTCCTTGCAGAGAAAGTGTTAAATCCTATGTTTTAAAATGTTCAAAGTCTAAATTTGGGTTACTATGCATGTTTGCACAGAGTACAGTAAATAAGATTGGGAAGTTACAGGCATTTAAATTTAGTTTTTTCCAATTAAAGGGCAATTTAGCATGGCCGATTCACCCATGCTGCACTTCTTTGGAATGTGGGGTGAGATCCACACTACACAGGGAGAATGTGCAAACTCCACACAGAAAGTGACCCGGGTCCTTGGCGCCGTGAGACAGCAGTGCTAACCATTGCGCCTCCATGCCGCCCGGGACTTACAGGCATGATGGCTATTATATGATGTTGTGGCTATAACAGAGACCTGGCTCAAGGAAGGGCGGGACTAGGTGTTATATTCGTGGGCACAAGGTGTTCAGAATGATTAGGAAAGGAAGAAAAGGAGGAGGGAGGGCAATAAAGAGAACCTTGCAATCTTGGAGAAAGAGGATGTCCCAGAGGTTTCAAATTTGGCGAAGGAAGAAAAGGGTGTAATCACATTGCCCGGTGTAATCAAGAGACCACCAACTAGTGGGAAGGATCTAGAGGAACAAATCTACAGGAAAATTACAGAGGGATGTCCACATGATAGAGGAGTTGTAATCGGGGACTTTAATTACACAAATGTAGACTGAGACAGCGGAGAGGGGCAGATGTTTCTAGATTATGTTCAGGAAGTTTTTTTGCAGCGATATGTGTCCAGTCCAATGAGAAAAGATGTGCTGTTCTACCTGGTTCTTGGAAATGAGATGAGCCAAGTAGATAGTCTCAGTGGGAGAATATTTCGAGGGCAGTGATCGTTGTATCATAAAGTCTAGGATGGTGGTAGAAAAGGACAATAGGCAATCCAGGTTAAAAATAATTAATTGGGGGAGAGCCAACTTTACTGGGGCAAGAATGGAGCTGGGCCAGTTTGACTGGAATGAAGACTTGGCAGGAAAAACTGTAGATGAACAATGGGCTACCTTCAAAAAAGAAATGGTTTGGGCACAGTAAAGATATATTCCCTCAAATGACAAAAGTAGGACAAACAAATCCAGAGCTTCCTGATGAAAAAGGAAATAGAAATAAAATAAAAGAAGAAAAAGTATGTTCAGGATAGGTGTCAGGTAGAAAATGCAATTGAATCTAGAGGAATACCGAAGATTCAGAGGGGAGGTAAAAAAAAACATGAGAAAAGAGAGTGTCAGAAAAATAAAGATAGTTTTAAGGGATTTGTATGGTAAACAATAGAAAAATGGTACAGTTTTAAGTGGTTTAATTTATTGTTTCTGTGCCTAGAAGGGTGAAACCTATAGTTAGATTAATGCTGGACAAAGGTGGTTGTATGTGTGGGGGTTGGTTAAGTTCCAACTGTGTTTTTATTGTGTTAGGCGAGGGCTACGGCATGAAGAATAAATAAATGGCATAAGCGTGTGGGGGCTGTTTAGCAACTGGAGTCCCTTGTAAGGATAAAAAAAGCGTTTAAGTTTCGCTGAATCTGGGGCAGCACGGTGACGCAGTGGTTAACATTGCTGTCTCAGGGCGCTGAGGACCCGGGTTCGATCCGGCTCTGGGTCACTGTCCATGTGGAGTTTGCACATTCTCCCCATGTCTCCATGGGTCTCACAGCCACAATCCAAAAAGATGTGCAGGGTAGGTGGATTGGCCACGCTAAATTGTGCTTTAATTAGGAAAAAAAGGAATTGGTACTCTAACTTTATTTTTAAAAAGCTTTAGCTGAATTGGGGACAGTTAGAGACTGGATCTTGGAGAATGAACGTTTCTCAACTCTGCCAGAAGAGAGACTGGACAGGCCAGGAGCTGAAAAGAGGCAGGGTTCCTAAAGTACTAGTTACAGTCCTGATAAACAGGAATTGAGACAGAGAGTGTGTAAGATGACTGGAGTTAAGAGGACAGAGCCCAAGGTATTGTTCAGAAGAAATCAAGGAAGAATAAAAAATTGTTCTTGAGTTTAAGACACAATCACAGTAACCAGATTTAAAGTAGAACAGCATACTTCAGAGGTACATTAAATGTGTTATGCCATAAACTAAAGGCACAGTTCCAAAATGTGATGATCATTTAACCTTCATAATTGTAGCAATTGCGTTTTTCTTTTTTATAAACTGCGCACGCAGTGGAAATTCATCTTCATGAGATGAGGAGAAATTAGAATCATAGAATCACTACAGAACTGACCCTCTGAAAGAGCCCCCTTGCCTCCACCCTATCCCCATAGCCCAATAACCCCACCTAACCTTTTGGACACGAGGGGAAATTCAGCATGGCCAATCCACCTAACCTGCATAGCTTTGAACTGTGGAAGGAAACCGGAGCACCCGGAGGAAGCCCACACAAACACGGAGAACATACAAACTCCACACAGACAGTGACCCAAAGATGGAATTGAGCCCAGGTCCTTTGCCCTGTTGAGGCAGCTGTGCTAACCACTGTACCACAGTGCTGTCCTTTACTTGATTTGGGCATTGGAAAAGTTTGTTTGAGAAAACTAAATAGTCGTTTTTCTAGCATGCTTCCTAAGTTTGGATATTGTTGTGTGGAAGAGTTGGACCCCGTGGAGAGTGTAAACGAATTAGACCTGGGGGTGCGGGGAAGAGGTGATCATGGTGATGGGTGGGAGTCAGACATTGAATGGTTGGGATGACAAATTGGACATTTGGGGTTGGGGTTTTGAGATTTCCATTTTGACAAACAATAAAACCAGGAATGATACAGCATAGCAGAAATGTTGCAACATACATAGAGTTAGAGGAGGACAGGAAAACAGCATTACAGTTGGCCTAATACGATCATTAGACCAGTGCCTCTACACGCATTGCCAGAGAACAAGGGAGAGGAGGATAAGGCCATGAAAACATGGTAAAATGGGCGCACCTTCTCACACAGCGGCTGCTGGCAACAACCACTGGAATTCAGGATAAGATCTTTGTGCTGTGTTTGGGCCTGCACCGGAACGTATCTCCCTCAACTCCAGCAACACCAGAGGCACCGATAACACGCTGAAAGGTCCTCCTCTCAGATGTCAGACCTGTCTGTATCCTTGCAGGAGTCAATCACGGATTCTTGTTGTTCAATATTTCAACTGCTGCTTTGGCCTTCTTCAATCCATGAAGGGCAAGGAAATTGGTTAATGGTTTGCTCCTCGGACTAACTCGACCTCTAATCTAGACTTTCCTTATCATGGTGGTGTTGTCTGATTTTATCTAGTATCCTGTTAAAGGGAGTTGCTATTATATGTGTGCTGATTGATTGCCTTCTCCTGGAATGTTACGGACTCATATTATTAGTATTACTATTATGGGTGGCACGGTAGCTCAGTGGTTAGCATTGTTGCTTCACAGCTCCAGGGTCCCAAGCAAGATCATCAAGTGGAACGCCCCAAAATATTGCGATTCAGACTAACTTGCTCCACCCGGAGCAGAGGATCTCAGGATAGAAAGGACCAGAACACAGCCATAAGCCTATGAATCTCTGCCACATGCCCGAACCATATGACAAAGAAGAGAAAAGGATGCTCATTCAAACCTCACTCAGCCTCTCATAACCTCCCGGCTAAAAAGGAATGTCCAAAACATAAGGGTGTGGGGGGGGAACAAAATATCAACCACAGTACAGGATCTGATCCAGCCTCGAGGACTTGAGTTAGTAAACCACGGTTACTCAGAACATATCAAGAGTCAGCCTCAGGACATCCCTACTAAGTGTTTTTGAGACGAGACATCCCAAGCATACGGGGGGGAAACAGGACAGCAGCGACAGCAACGGACCTGGCCTAGTCCAGCACACTTGCACATGGGAGTCCGTACCCCGAGGATATCCAGCACATGCCAAGACTCACTCCTCACTAACCGCATCCAGGGCAGTGTACCAGCCCCGCCAACACTAGACATGTCTCCCACAACCAAGGAGACCCCACCACCAAGGAGAAGAAGAATCGTCGCCAAGACACAAAGCAATTGGGCATCTTGGGAGGGGCCTGATTCCGGTGGCGCAATGGGTTAGCCCTGCTGCCTCATGGCGCCGAGGTCCCAGGTTCGATCCCGGCTCAGGGTTACTGTTCGTGTAGAGTTTGCACATTCTCACTGTGTTTGCGTGGGTTTCGCCCCCACAACCCAAAAGATGTGCAGGCTAGATGGATTGGCCATGCTAAATTGCCTCTTAATTGGAAAAAATGAATTGAATACTTTAAATTTAAAACAAGAGACAAAAACACTGCTAGGAAGACCTGACTACAATGAGAAAGACACTCAGGAAACCTCCATATAAGACGACTTGGAGGAGGATGCCTATTTCCCTCACCTACCCTGCCCTCAAATGGAAGAAGGGCTCCAACAACCCAGATCCACAGCATACAGACTCTTCACTCAAACAAATCAAGCAAGGAATAACCTCAACAACTCCCAGAGGTACCAGCCACAAAGAAAAATGGTAAGGAACCCAGTCCCCTCTCGGATAAATGATCTGTCCGACCTTTCATAGGAGATGTTTCTCGAGACTCAAAGTAAAGAAAAAATGTAAAATAACAACCCAGTACACATAGCTTGAACTGGGTGCTTTTCTCAATCCAAGTGAGGACTTAGCTAACCCTACCATGCACTACCACACCTGGCGTGGCTTTACTCATCTTCTCAATAAACGAGATAAGGGATGTTTAAAATGCATGCCCTCCTCATAAATGTAAGGATTACAACACACAAAAAGAGCAAGAATATGCACACAACACATGTCACATTGACAACTCAATATGATTTTGTCGAAACAGGATAACCGACGGCCCTAACCCTCGTGCTCATATACCGCACACCCTTGTCAGGAGAAAAGCCAATAACGTGCAATCAACAGCATAATCACAAGAAAATAAAGTCCAGGATTATATATGAACTGCAGGATAATAGCCCCATCCATGTCGCTTGGAAAGGCCAAAGCAAGAACAGGATTGTCAAGCAACCTTCAGAATCCCTCGAGTTCCATCAATCTAAGCACCTTCACTTCCATCAGTCCGTTGTTCCAATGCCCTGGCAGCAAGGAACCTAGGACTTGAGCGGGGGGGTGGGGGGGCTTTTAGTGAGCTTCACCTTGCCTGCATCAAACTTGTTTTATGTGAAATTACTCTTCCTCATTGCCACACAAATCAAAACCTCTCATTAATCTGTGCTTAAGCTTTGGCGGAGATTGTGGCTGTGTTTGCGGGTGAGAAAGAATCTTTTAGCAACAGTTTGTCAGTTGCCTGCTGGGAAACCCAGCAGAGCTGCTGTTCTGTGCTGATAGTGTTTCAATAAATGCACTGTGACTAATATTCTTTGACCTGATGCACAATAAAGTGCTCAGAATGTACAGATGATAAAGTTACTCAGCAATGTTAGCGATCTGAACTGAGAAATCACACATACCAGCTGTATTCAATTGGTTCTGAATGAGCTTTTTAAACATTAATGGTTTATGGAAAGCTTGTCAGTATGTGCAGACTGTTTTAATGAAGGGCTTAATTTCAATTGGGCTCGCTGCAAACTTGTCAGAATATGAATCAAAGAATTGTGTAAATTAAATGGATGGAAAATTAATCAGAAATATTTAAGGAGAAAGGTGGTGATTATTTTCTCCAATGTTTCACCAAATCTCTGCCTTTTTCCTGAAGTGCAATTTCAAATAAGACTGTCTGTTCTCTGGCATCTAACACACCTCTCTCACTTCCTTAGCCCTCTCAAATCCCAAGTGACAATTCTTGTGTATGAGCCCAGGCATAAATGTTGACAGGTCATTCCATCAGTTGAACTCAAACCCACCCCAAACCTGATGCCCAAACCAATGCATTTTCCTGGATAACATTCAACAAGTGTTACAACTCTCACAGAGGTCACAGGGTATGGACTATCAGGTTCCCTGTGACCTCAGTAAGCAAGAACTATCCTGTTTAAAAGGACGGCTTCCCTTAACAAGGGAAGGCTGTTGGGTATAAAAACCTGGCCTAAATGTAGATGGGCAGGAGAACCTTTCAGGGAGTGGAGAAGAATAGTTGTGTGTTTTATTAAACTTAATTTTGCCTCCAAACATCCGTTTCCCTGTGGTCACTCTGCTTGGGTCCAACACTGGCGATGAGGATAAAGTGGAGCTGCACGACAGTGCCAATTTCTACGAACCTGTGCTACTTTATAAAGGCCTCAGGATTATAGCACCAGACATGCCACATATTGGGAAACTGGAACCTTTCGAATGCAGGTATGGACGACTGGGCTAATATGTGGAGCAGATGCAATATTTATTCCGAACAAATGCCATTATTAGAGGTGAACAACAGACAGTCATCCTCCTCACAGCTGGTGGAGGCGCAACATATTGCATTATCAAAGCCTCACTTACCCCGATGTGCCGGATATAGTCTTTCACCGCCCTGGTAGCATTAGTAGGTGAGCACTTCAGTCCAAGCCACCAATAATAGTCATCCACATGGCTACCAAAGTCAGGCAAGTCCGTAACCAAATTTCTGGCCCGCCTGAGGAAACGCGCAGAATTTTTTGAGTTTGGTACAGCCTTGACCGAAGCATTATAAGACAGATTGGTTTGCGTGGTTTGCGGGATTTGCGGTGCGGCAACTCAACGGAGCTCCTGTCTGAAACTCATTTGGACCTGCGGAGAGCAGAAAATTGCCATAACCTGCAAAAGCGGGGAAATACAGGGGATGGCAATTCTCCGTTTGGGATGCCCGACGGCGTGCCATGCACCATTTTTGAGAGCTGAAGTTGTGGTCCCCGAGCCGAGGGGTTACTGCCACCGGGAGCCGCATAGACGTCGGGCAGGTATGAATACACTCGTTTACCCTTCAGGGTTTTGTTCGCTTACACTATCTTTCAGCCGGTCATAGAAAACAGACTGCAGGGCCTGCCACGCAACACGGTCTACCATGACAATGTTTTGATTACTGGGCATGATGTTGAAATGCCGGTGTTGGACTGGGGTGAGCACAGTTAGGTTAAAGTCCAACAGGTTTATTTTGAATCACTAGCTTTTGGAGCACTGCTCTTTCCTCAGGTGTTGGACTTTAACCTGGTGTTATGAGACTTGTTTACTGGGGCCTCGGACCAGGGGCATTTACAGAACCATGCCAAGGTTCTCCAGCAGTTTTCGGGTGCCAGAATTCGGAACCGCAGAAAAGAAAGCACACGTTCCACGCCGCTGAAGGTATGTACTTGGGTAACTGCGTGGACCGCCACAGCTTTCACTCGGTCGAGTACAAGGTGTCGGTGATCCGACAGGCCCCCATCCCAGAAGGACTGACGGAGCTCTGTTCTTTTTTGGAGCTTGATAATTATTATGGAAATGTCATCCCGAACCTTGCGACCCTCCTGGCTCCCCTGCATCGATGGTTGGAAAAAGACCAGCCATGGGAATGGGCTCAGCTTTCCTAGAGGTGAAGAAGTAGCTGACGACCCCGGCAAACTGCTGCTGCTCACTTGAGACACGTCGCCTTGCAGCATTTGGGCAGTCTTGCGTCACTGCATGGATGACGGGAAATAGCGCCCCATCGCATTCGCCTCTTGGACGCTCGCTATAACCGAGCAAAATACACCCAAACTGAAAAGGAGGACTGGATGAGGTATTTGTCGTCAAGAAATTCCACCAGTACATTTATGGCCATGCTTATACAGTGCTAACCACAAGCATTTGCTCAGGCTGTTTAAAGAAGACAGGGCGATTCCTCCCATCGCTTCCGCGCGGATTCAATGTTCGGGGTTGCTGTTGGTGACCTGTGAATGTGCTGAACCACCGCCTTGGGGAGAGGGTTCCCCACGCTGATGTTTGATTTGCCTCCCCCTCCCAACCAGGCCACCGGCACCCACATTGGCCAATTAAGTCATATCGCCCTACACTTTATGGACTTGTTGCCTGTCACAGCATCCCAGTGTAGTGTAGAGGGACTTTAGAGGGGTTTCACAGGATGGCGCAACATCCTGGGCCGTAGGGCCTGTACTGCGCTGTAATGTTCTATGTCTAACTACGCCGGGTCTTTCCAGGGGTCGTGTTTGGATAATAGTCGCAGCTCACTCCAAATGGATAGAGGTCCACCGAATGCAGGCGATGACCTCGAAGGTCACGGTCGAGCTGCTTTGCTAAACGATTAGTGCGCACGTCATTCCAGATGTGCTCGTCTCTAACAATGGAACGGCATTCACCTGTGCCAAATTCTGTTCTTTTATGCAGACCAATTGGATCCGATAGATCCGCACAACACCATATCACCCGGCTTCAAATGGTTTGGCCGAAAGAGCAGTCCAGACTTTTAAACAGGGGCTACAGAAGCAGACAATGGGCTCCCTTGCAACACGTTTGGCCCATTTTCTGTGCTGTTCCCCACAATAGGGATTCTCCATGGCAATGCCTCTACCAAACCGAGTTCACTTGACAACCAATCGGCACTCTCGTCTCATACAGCATTAAGTTGTTGTTTTGTCTGACATTGTTATTCTTGTGATTGTTCTGATGAGTGCAAGACAAAAAGCTTCAACAAAATTTTCTTCAATTCTCGTGATCCTGTAGCCTTGCTATGAAGTGGACAAGCAGTCCACTTCTTTTGCCAGTGTACCCAAGAGGTATAAATACAAAGATTTTACAGTGCAGAAGGAGGCCATTCGGCCCATCGAGTCTGCACCGGCTCTTGGAAAGAGCACCCTACCCCCTACCCAAGGTCAACACCTCCACCCTATCCCCATAACTCAGCAACCCCACCCAACACTAAGGGCAATTTTGGACACAAAGGGCAATTTATCATAGCCAATCCACCTAACCCGCACATCTTTGGACTGTGGGAGGAAACCGGAGCATCCGGAAGAAACCCACGCACACACTGGGAGGATGTGCAGACTCCGCACAGACAGTGACCCAAGCCGGAATCGAACCTGGGACCCTGGAGCTGTGAAGCAATTGTGCTATCCACAATGCTACCGTGTTGCCCCCAGCTCACTCCAATTTAAACCATTATATCGTGGGCTTAGCTGTGGAGGTGTGACTTGTCTGTTTCTTGCTGTAGCGGACAAATTAGATTTGCGGTGTGGAAACAAATGTGTACTGGAGATGGGATGGGGTAAAAATAGGCCATGAAACAAGGAACCAGGTCACTCAAAGTGCAATTTATTTAGACAAACCAAAGATATGTATGCATGTGCTAATATATTGGTTTGTCCAGTTTATCAGATTGGCACTATAAATACAGCAGATTTTGTGAGCATGGCAGGATGCCCATTCTCTCTTCCCTTCCTCCCTCCCACACTGAGTTGCTGCAATTTCTGCTTTGGGTCCTTGTGGCGCAGCAAAGGAACTGAAAAATTGATCTTAGTTGAAATGACTAAAAGGTGTTTCAAAGAGTAAAATTTTTCACAAAATCAAAGTAAAAACAATCTTGGCGGTGCAAAACAATCTCTGCTGTTGGATCGCAATGAATATATCATTTCAGGTTGGGAATCCTGCCATTGCAATAGACCAGAAAATCATTTGGATTATTCTGTAGCCAACAATTTATCATCTCACCCCTCTAAGAAAAGCTTAATGAAGGTAGTATACATGATGTTTCCTGTCTGTCAAGCCCGATAATTACACAGAACAAATAAATGGCTTTTTGTGAAGGTGGGCTGAAACCTTTAGTGACTACGTTTCCTCAGCACATTGTAAACCTTTGCCCCTGATTTATAAAGTCTAAAAAAAAAAGTATATCAGATTTCAGGATCTGATTTGAATAATGGCTGCGAGGCCAAATAACCTTCCAGCACTCCCTGTCAAAACTGGCACATGAATAATTACCATTTGGGAGAAGTACAAGAATGTGTGGCTTTTGCCTCTGGTCCCAGGAAGTAGTCAATGCCTAAAGAAAATTTGGGGAGGTTGTGGGGGGAGGCCAAGTAAAGGTCTTCAAAATAAGCTTTGAAATGCAGACCAAGATACTTAAATCTATCAATCTTCTAAGTGCTGTCATTAATTTGAGTGTTTGGGGATTTGTTTCCTTGAAGTAAATTCTCCTGTAGTAGAATCTAAGAGGACTGCAGGACTAAGTTACCAAACTAATTAATATTTGTGATAAGACCATAAATAATATTCTATCACTTAAGATCCTTGGAAATTAGTAAGAGTTGGGGCAGGACTGTCCGTCCCACTAGCCTCGTCTTCCAAAGTGGCGTGCCCTCGCCGGCAGTGGGATCCTCCGTTCCAGCAGTCGGCCAATGGGGTTTCCCGTTATGGCCATCCATGCCGTCGGGAAACCCGTGGGTGCGCTACTGGCGAAGCGGAGGATCCCACCGTTGGAGAAACCGCAGCTGGACTTTTGTAAAAGGAAAAAAAACTAATCATAGAATCCCTACAGTGCAGAAGGAGGCCATTTGGCTCCTTGAGCCTGCACTCGCCCTCTGAAAGAGCACCCTAGGTCCAATCCTGCTCCCAATCCCTGTAATCCTACCTACCTTTGGACACTAAGGGACAATTTAGCATGGCCAATCCACCTAACTTGCACATCTTTGGACTGTGCGAGGAAACCGGAGCACCCGGAGGACACGTGGAGAATGTTCAAACTCCACACAGTCACCCAAGGTCAGAATTGAAACTGGGTCCCTCTAACTTGGGCAGTGTTGCTATAATAGACAGAGGCGTATTCGGGCATAGGGATGATGTCCTAAAGGATTGAAAAGATTTGGGGTATTGTACTTACACGCACGTGATTTGCATTTTAGTCAGGTGCCATAGGTATGATAAACTCCCCGACTGCATCTGCTTGAACCATGTTTAGAGCCTAGGAGCCAGTTGTAATTTTCTGCGGCAGCACAGTGTTTTGAGCTCTGTAAACCTCGGGTGAAGCCCATAGCTAGTGATATGTGAGTTAATTAATTAATGTATCTCATAAGAATCAAACCCACAGCAACTGAAATGTATTGGCTTAAAAATGATTTGTTTGCCTTTCAGGCATTTTCACCCCATACAGAAAATAAATATAATGACGAGAACAACACTGCAGATTTTTTTTTCGATGCCAGTTTTCAGTTCGGAGTTCCTGCAATGTCTGAATTGCAGGTGAAAACCAAAATTAAACATCATTACAGAAAAATGTAGATGGCATACACTTATGGATCAAAGAAGTGCTTCCAGGGCTTTCTCCTCCTCCTCCCCCCTCCTCCCCAAACCAGGCATTAATTTCTACTTTGCTCTTGATAGGGGCCTGTAATTTAATATTTTAATCATGGTTAACAATTATAGATGAGACAGACGAGGTAAAATGTATATGCGCTTTATAAAAAATTCATGGTGTTTTCAGCATTTATGTAAGTAATGCAAATGTAAGCACAGAATAACTAAACAGTTTGTGCTTTGATGTTGCTTTCTGAATATTCTGAGCACAATTTGACATTCATTGCAGATCGTGCCACTGTTTTTAACTGTTGGTAAAGATGTCGCATTTTTCTGCACTTTTATCTTTTCTTCTATCGAAGGAGCCAAGTCTTGGTGTAGTACAATTTTGAGTCCATTCATCTTCTGAAATGTTTTACAGAAGACAATTTTTAATGTTGAACCTCATTATTTGATGGTGGAAGACTTGCATCTGACCTTGATATTGAAATCTTCATACATCCACACACTTTGAAGGGGTCTCAGTCAAAAGCAACAAACTTTGGTGTGCCAGCAGCAGCAGCCCCCTTCACCCCACCCCCATCCCTTTTCTGTGCAAGGCCAGTTGCTCTTGTATATTAACTACTCAAAAGCATGGCACACTTGTGTGAATTGGTGAAGTGGAAGTAATTACATTGTTGGAGCTGGTGAAGAATGTCTCATTATGTGTGTGTTGCTCCAATGGTTTTTATTTACAGATTATTTTTAAATGCCTCTTTTTATGAATTGTGTATTTTACTTGTTCAAATGAAGATGTGAACTCAGAGTGCCAAACCAAGCAGGAACCAATCGTGTCTTTTGACAAGGTGCCACACAAAAGGTTGCTGCATAAGATAAAGATGCATGGCATTAAGGGTAATTTAGTAGCATGGATAGAGGATTGGTTAATTAATAGAAAGCAAAGAGTGGGGATTAATGGGTGTTTCTCTGGTTGGCCATCAGTAGCTAGTGGTGTCCCTCAGGAATCAATGTTGGGCCCACAATTGTTCACAATTTACATAGATGATTTGGAGTTGTGGACCAAGTGCAATGTGTCGAAGTTTGCAGATGACACTAAGATGAGTGGTAAGGCAAAAAGTGCAGAGGATACTGGAAGTCTGCAGAGGGATTTGGATAGGTAATTGAATGGGCTGGGGTCTGGCAGATGGAATACAATGTTGACAAATGTGAGGTTATCCAATTTGGTAGGAATAACAGCAAAAGGGATTATTATTTAAATGATAAAATATTAAAACGTGCTGCTGTGCAGAGAGACCTGGGTGTGCTGGTGCATGAATTGCAAAAAGTTGGTTCCCAGGTGATTAAGAAGGCAAATGGAGTTTTGTCCTTCATTGCTAGAGGGATGGAGTTTAAGACTAGGGAGGTTATGCTGCAATTTTATAAGGTGTTAGTGAGGCCACACCTGGAGTATTGTGTTCAATTTTGGTATCCTTATCTGAGAAAGGACGTACTGGCGCTGGAGGGTGTGCAGAGGAGATTCACTAGGTTAATCCCAGAGCTGAAGGGGTCGGAGTACGAGGAGAGGTTGAGTAGACTGGGACGAGTAAAGGATGCGGGGGTTATAGAAGAATTATGAAGGGAATAGATAGGATAGAGGCTGGCAGGTTGTTTCCACTGGCGGGTGAAAGCAGAACTAGGGGGCATAGCCTCAAAATAAGGGGAAATAGATTTAGGACTGCGCTTAGGAGGAACTTCTTCACCCAAAGGGTTGTGAATCTATGGAATTCCTTGCCCAGTGAAGCAGTTGAGGCTCCTTCATTACATGTTTTTAAGGTAAAGATAGATAGTTTTTTGAAGAATAAAGGGATTAAGGGTTATGGTGTTCGGGCCGGAAAGTGGAGCTGAGTCCACAAAAGATCAGCCATGATCTCATTGAATGGCTGAGCAGGCTCGAGGAGCCAGATGGCCTACTCCTGCTCCTAGTTATGTGACACCACAAATTAATTTGTATTGAAATTTTCAGTTGTCCAGCTCGATACCACATTAAATTTTGGGGGAAACGGGGTCCTGTATTTTTCATGGCTTTGGGTGGTGGCCTAGTTTTTCCCTGGTTATTTCTTTTTGCTTTTTGGAGGCACTGGAAAGGATTGAATTGTGCTGTCCATTCATTTCTGGTGTGGTTTCAAATTCAGTGAACACATATTGAATGGAAGTCTCTTCTCCAACTCCGCTCTTTGCTGTTAGGAGGAATTCCACTTGAAATTAATGTAAGACTCCATGCCCAAAGGGCACAGGCACAAAAGTGAACATTTCAACACAAATTGGCTGTCTTACCTCGGGATGTTAATGCTATATTAGATATGGAAGTAGGAATGTCACCTGGGCAGCAAGTCCTTGGGAGGTAAAAGTAGAATGTCGAGGTGGTATGTAGAATTGCATTTGGACTGAACAGTGTCCAAAGGAAATTGCTGGAAACATATCAACAATGACTTCATTACTATGGCACAGACTCGCCAGACCAAATGGTGTCCTCCTGTGTGCTATAAACATTCTGGGATTCTCTTTCATGAACAAAAAGTGTAATTTTACCCATAATTAGTGTAATGATATGTAGAATATAATTTGTGTATGATTTAACAATCGAACCGTAAGTAAAGATTGGTGCCGTATGCATAGACGGAGATTCTAACATCCGACCACTAGGTGGTGTGATGACAGGAGAATGTTACTGGAACACACCAGGGGTGCAGCAGAACGTGGGTAGCAGGCATAAAGTCCAGTCGCTCCTTTGTCAATGGTAATTAATACTAATTAATCATTATTTCTATTTAGCCATAGTATCCAACTGTACTTGTCGTTCACATCATAGAAACTTTTATAGTGTTTAGTTAGTTAATAAATAGTTTTGTTCTTTAACAAAGATTGATTCAACCACAAAGACATTGCCATCTGTGAACATAGAGAACATTACAATTAAGACATTAATATTGCTATGAGTTCATCCTATATTGTGCTTTACATTCTGTCGGCAGCTGGCTAAAAAGATAAGAGAGAAGTTTAATCGCTACCTCGATGTAGTGAATCGTAACAAGCAGGTGGTAGAGGCATCCTACACGGCTCATTTGACATCTCCATTGACGGCCATCCAGGACTGCTGCACAATTCCAGCTTCAATGATGGAGTGAGTATTTTTTTCCCCACTTTATACGTTCCAGCAGGCAATCTGTCCATGATTATATACACTGCACGAGTGATTTGTACAATAGGAAGTTTCAGATGCGGTGCAGTCGCTCTAATATGGCTTCCAAGTCATTCTTTTCTGCTTTCTCTCTCGTTCTGCTAAAAATGCTGATTCTTGCTTAAATGCAGCTCTTTAGAATTGCCTGTTTACAGGGCAGCACGGTGGCCAAGTGGTTAGCACAGCTGCCTCACGACGCTGAGGTCCCAGGTTTGATCCCGGCTCTGGGTCACTGTCTGTGTGGAGTTTGCACATTCTCCCCGTGTCTGCATGGGTTTCGTCCCCACAACCCAAAAATGTGCAGAGCAGGTGAATTGGCCACACTAAATTGCTCCTTAATTGGAAAAAATAATTGGGCAATTTAAATTTATTTTAAAAAAAAGAATTGCCTGCTTACAGGAGAAAACCTGGAAGACCATGAAAACCATGAGCACTCTAAAATTCTTCCTGATGAGGTCACCTAATTTTTCTACACTTTTATCATCACTTCAATTGAAGGGGTTCAAGGCTTGGTGTGATACGGTTTTTAGACGGTTCATCTTCTTACATGTTTTACAAATGACAGGTTTTTTTATGCATGAACCTGGATGTTAAATCTTTGACAGTGGAAGACTTGCATCAGAATCACAACTGTTGCTTAAGGTGAGCAGTAACTGTTCCATTTTGGCTTTATTGCAGCCCTTGTTGACAATTAACTATTCATTTTCTTGCATTTGGTAGTTCAGTCTCTGGAACACATTGGGAGTTTCTGTTGAAATTACCTTCTTCATTTTATAGACGAGAAATTATTGTTCCTACTTTTATTTCCCACAATGTCAATCAGAGTTGGAGCAGTTGTTTGACTGTGTGGCTGTTTTAAGAACTTTCACTTACCACATCACCTAAATTGGATGTCTCATTAGTTATTTGTTTCTTATCACTCCAGATGCCAGACAAACTAGCAACTAAACAACTTGATAACTGAGTGAATGATAAAGCATGATGTGGGAGAAAATTTGGGCAGTTAGATTGTAGATTGCCTTTAAGTGGAAGCAGATTGCTGGATAATTAAGGGTTCCCACTGTTGGCATTTGCAATGCAGTCATATCGAGCAAGCTGCATTGGTTACCCAAGGATAACCATTTAGATGTGACTTCACAATAAGTGTCTTTGCTACATCTAAGCAATGGAATGTGGACATTTCCAGTAATGGGCTGGTTCATTAGAATAGAGGAAATATAGACTCCTGTTTGAGATAGTTGCTTTTTGGCCTGTTTCCAGCATGCTACTCAGCCCACATCAATTGATAAACTGCTAGATTTTAACCAATGAAAATATCTCAAAATTGACACCAAGTCATTGAACTATGCACTTAGTTACAGAAAATGTTTCCATTTCTAAATGCAGACTGGTGCGTTTGACTGTATTTATTGTTGAATTGCCTCATTGGGCCTAATATAAACATTAATTAAACTAGCTTAATGCAGTCATTTCTGGAGATTGATTGTCCGATAAGCTAGTAGCAGTAATAGGACTCGTCAAGAAAGGAATGAGAGCTAAAAAAATACACCAGAGGATCCAATTAATGACGGTGGCTTTATGACTTATCTGACTTGAAGGTTTTCGAGAATAAATTTCTGCAGTTTTTCTTTATTATTCTGCAAATGGTGCCTACTTGTGATGAGAATCATTTCTAAAAGCACAAGCACCCTCTACTATGTCACCTAAGTATTGAAATCAACTGATTTCTCCTTGGGTTGCAATGGAGTACTACAGTTAGCCCTATCCCTGAGCTTAAGAGGAAAAAAATTAACCAGAGGTCCTGCTCATGATGTGAAATGAACATTTCAACATTGGATAGATGAGAGTGGACTTGGGTTGAGCTGTAATGTCCCATAGTCAAATTGCCGACCAACCTAGCTACATATAAGGTAAATATTGGCTTGTTGAATAGATAGATGTTTGCTTATTAAGGACTGAGATGTTCAAACTTTGATTCCAGGTTTGAATCCTGGTCTATAGGGATTTCAACTTGACCAGCAAGGAGTGCCACAATTAGCCTCCAATGCTATTAGGGGAAAAAAGTCAGTGATTGCTGTTCTTCTGTCTGAAAGTGTACTTGTGCGGACAGACAAGGTCAGGTTTTGTCTTTGGTATGACGTTTCACATGGAAGAATAAGAATTGCCTGCCGGCAGTAGACACAGGCATGAAAAATTGCCTGAACCTTAAACAGGCCATCCACCCTTGCTAGAGCATCAGCCAGTCCTCCATGAGAGATTGGGGAAGGCGAGATCAACCATTCTGAAGTATAGCATGTACTGCTTTGAGAGAGGAAAAACAATCAGTAGATTAATGGAGAAGAGCTGTCCTTGTGAAATTAGAAATCTTGTTTGAGAATATATTTCCTTTCCAGTTTCCATATGCAGAAACATCTCAAAAAATCTGTTTTGCATGATAAGGCCAGTCTGAATAAAGTCGATTTGGAATTTGCTAGAAGTCTGGGTTTTGATATAAAATTCAAAGAGCTGCCAAAAATGCACTGTTTTTATGTTCTGCATTCACCAGCAAAAGCTGCTCAGTGGAATAGAGGCCAGCTGGTCTGATGGGATTTTAATATGTGAAGTTCAAAGTGCTGAAGCACATCAGAGCAGATATCAATCAAGTCAGTGCCTCGCGAATTGAAGGCTGAACTGACGTTTCCAAAGGGAGTCAGATCAAAAAGGAAGACTGAGGCTGTGCAGTTACTCTCTGGAGACTCTGTGTTTCGATCAGTTGTTCATTAAAGTCCGTCCAGAAAGAAGTAAGGGGCGTGGGGGGGGGGGGGGGGGGGGGGGGGGAAATTGCAATGATGTGACTGCTCTTGGAAACAGAATTTCAGTCTATCTTTTGATCACTCTACAAGGGCAGGCAGAATCTCATCACAGCTGTAGTCATGGTACCCTGGGCAAGTTGAAACATACAGGGATAGGTCTGTGTGAAATTGAACGAATAATAGCATGCAGCTTTTTTGCAGGAGAGAACGTTAACCCGTTACGTGCCATCTGAATATTCTTAACCACGGATAGATGATGAATTCATATTCGGTCTACTTTCACCACTGGTAGATTCTTCCTTGCAACAGTGTGCATGTGGCTAGATGAGCCTGTATCATCGGTACTATTATTGTTTTCTAAGCGTGTAGTGCAAAACCCGTGTCAAGTGCCAGATGTGAACAAGCACCATCATTTTATTGGGAAACTGCAAAAGGCAGCAGAATATTCATGCTCTATTTGTTACCTCACAGTTTACACATGAATTTTATTTTGAAACACATTGTTGAGGAAGGGCAGAAATAACAGCAATAAGGACAGATGAAGGTGTCCCTTGGTAAACACTGCGAGCATAGAAAGAGATAAAGAAATTGTACCGGAGTACCAGTGGGCAACTGAGAGACTTCATATATTCCTTTGTCTCCTTCAATCTTAGTTTAGTAAATGATGGCTAGCTTTACATGCATTTAAACTTCCAGATGATGCCAGTGACAGAGTTCCACAGGCAGGCGAAGCACTATGAAGTATTGCTGCTGGCATTTTGTACAGATGTTTTGTGTTCACGTACAATCTTGATGTATTGATGTACAACTGCTGTTTTTCTGGCATCAACATCTAACTTCATTGCCAGTAACTTTTATCATTGGACTGACAACCTGGCTATATTCCTTTGATGTTATAAAATTTGGACTCTAGCTCCTATCAAATCAATTGGTTTTCTTTGGCTACAAGAGTCCAAAAGCAAAGGAATGATTTCTCAGCAGTCTGCTGAAGAGAACTATAATCTTCCATCATTGGCCTCATCAGAAGCCTTGTTGCATATTGGAATTGCAGAAGCTGCATCTTTTCCATCTATTTCAGTTGTTTATGCACATTGTTACTTGGTTTGTGATTTGCAAGGACGTAGGTGGGTGAAGAATCTGAAGATGTTGGTGTTGACCTGGTGTTGAATTTTGTATGATGGTTTCCTAAATCTATATCATTACATTATGAATTTTTCTTCTGAAAGTATTTGTTGAATTAAATTCACCAAATGATTGGAAAGGACACATGGGTCACCTCTAGTCTCCAGAACTCTCTTTCGTTCTCTCTCTCTCTGTTCTCACTCTCACTGAGCTCTCTCTAACTCTCTTTCTGTTTCCTCTGTCGGCCCCCTCGCTCCGGTCGGCCCCCTCGCTCCGGTCGGCCCCCTCGCTCTCTCCTGCTGTCTGTGTTCCCTGTCTCTCTCTCTCGGTGTTCCCCTCTCTCTCGCTCTCTCTCCCTCTCACTCAGTGTCCCCTCTCTCTCCCTCTCTTTCTCGGTGTTCCCCTCTCTCTCTCGCTCTCGCTCTCTCTCTCGCTCTCTCTCTCTCTCTCGCTCTCTCTCTCTCGCTCTCTCGCTCTCTCTCTCGCTCTCTCTCTCGCTCTCTCTCGCTCTCTCTCTCGCTCTCTCTCTCGCTCTCTCGCTCTCTCTCTCTCTCTCCAGTTACCTTGATAGATTGGAGAAGTTGAGACTGTTTTCTTGGAGAAGAGAAGGTTGAGATGCGATTTGATCGAGGGGTCTGGACAGAGTAGGTCAGGGGAGAGGTTGTTACCCCCTGTGAAAGTACAAGAATGGGAGGTAATGGAGTCATGAGAAGAAATTGTTTCACACAGCAAGTGATTAAGATCTGGAATACACTGTCTGAGAGCATGGTGGAGGCAGGTTCAATCAAGGCTTTGGATTGTCATCTGAAAAGTAAGAATGTGCAGGATTGAAGGGAGAAGTTGGGAGTGGTGAATTGCTCATTTGGAGAGCCGGTGGAAACATGACAGGCCGAATATCCTTCCCCTGTGCTGCAGCAATTCTGTGATGTTATGTATAATGTGGTCGGGTCAGGTGGCTTCTGTTCGAAATTCAGGCCATTTCATACTTTACCAGGTTTCAATTACAAGTGAAAAGTCAGAATTGTTTTTGTTACTGTGCTTTAATACTGTGCTTTGAAATCCTCATCTCATTTTAATCGTCAACTTCATAGGTTTGATGGGAATTTCAACACAAATGTTTCAAAAACTATCAGCTGTGACAGGCTTTCCATGGCTATCAGTAGCCGCGCATTCAATCCTGGACGAGACTTAAATACAGGTTAGTGTGCCAGCTGATGTTCGTTCAAATTTTATTTTTGTTCTTCTAAGATTTTTTTTCAAACATTTTAAAAATCATTCTGCTTCTATTTGACAGTGTCCCCCCCCCCCCCACCCCTGTCTATTATTAACCATTGTAGAGCAGTTCCTGAAACTGGAGGATTGGGTTTTCAGCTCCGAATCCAGGATTCAAATCCAGATTAGAATGATAGAAATGTTCGCACAAAAAGCCTAAAGGGCCTGTCACCAATCATCTTCTGCATTTGGTTCCAAGGTGCATGCTCGGCTCTATTTTTCTGTGATACTTGTTGAATTGTGTGCGATAAGTGCAAAGTATTTCCATTCTCTAGCACAATACGTCTCGCAAGATTACAACAGTAACCACATTCCAAAAGTAACTGCACTTCAAAAGTAGTTAATTGTCAGTGCAGCATTTCAGGACAATGGGGTCATTAAAGGCTCTCGGTAACTTCAAGTTTTTTATTTCTTTAATGCAGTTATCATTAGCGCACAGCATTATTTGTGAAGAAATGACCAAAAGTAGTATTGAAATCAAACATCTGCACTCAACCTCTCACCAAGCTATCTGTAACAGATAACAACCAGTTTTGACATTCAGTGTAACAAGTGCATCAGTGTTGAACCCTGCACCATTTAGGCTCTTTGTTCCCTGATTGCAGGGATTTGGATCAGTTCCAAGCATCTGACTGACTGGAGAAATCCCTTGTAGTAAGAAACAGAAGGAAAATGTTTGTGGTAAATAAAGGCCAATCAGTCCATCGCAACCCAGTCCCTGGAACTGCTCTAACTCAACCAAAGTATCCAATTGCACTCTTTTAGCGGCTAGATTATTCCAAATATTTATCACTTTTTGCATGAACTTCTTTTTCTTAATATCAGATTTTGAATTTGCTTTCTGTTAAAATGTTAATCATGACCCTCTACTCCTACTGGCATGACAGATCTTGAAGAAATAGTAGAGTTCATACAATCATAACAGCACAGAAGAAAGCCATTTGGCTCTTTGTGTCTGTACTAGCTCTCTTGAAGACCACGTCATCTAGTGCCACTCCTCCACCTTCTCTCTGTAGCCCTGCACAGTCCTCCTTTTCAGATACTAATCCAATTTCCTCTTTACTGTCTTGATTGACCCTTCCTCCACCACACTGTCAGATCATGCATTCCAGGTCCTAACCATTCACTGCATAAATATATTTTTCCTCTTGTTGCCGTTGTTTCTTTTGCCAATTGCCTTACGTTTGTGCCCTTTGGCTCTCCATCTATCCACCAATTAGAACAGTTTCTCCCCATCTACTCTGTCCGGGCCTCTCATGGTTACGAATACCTCTACCAAATCACCACTCAACCTTCTCTTCTGCAGGGAGAACATTCCCAATTTCCCAATTTCTCCAATCTTATCTACACAACTGAAGTTTCGTATCTTCGGAATCATTCTTGTAAATGTATTCTATACCCTTTTCTAATGCCTTCACATCCTTTCTAAAGTATGGGCATTTAATACTTTAGAATACCTTAATGAATGTCCTCTTTAATGGACCTCGCTTGACTGTAGATCTACTACTTCACTAATCTTTCCTTTCTAACTCATCTCCTACCACAGGTAAGCACATTATTGTTGCTCATGTCTATTTTCTGTCCACTGCACGCCTGTCAATTGTAATGTGTGAAGACTAAAACCATATGCAATTCTTAAAATTAGATCTAAACACCGCAGCCTAAAACCACAGCATAATCTTAATTCCTTCTTTGGGTTATTTTAACATTTAAAATGACGAGTCTGCAGTTAATCCCAGGTTCATTTCTTTGTCCCTCTTATAATTTTATTCACATAATTTTGTACCCAACTTGTTCCTTTTTCAGACAAAACGCCGTACTTAACATTTTTGTATTTGAATGTTGTTGCCTTTTTTTTACTCTTTTAAAAAAAAAATTTGGAGTACCCAATTATTTTTTTTCCCCAACAAAGGGACAATTTAGCCTGGCCATAAGACATAGAAGAGAATTAGGCCACTCGGCCCATCAAGTCTGCTCCACCATTCAATCATGGCTGATATTTTCTCATCCCCATTTTCCTGCCTTCTCCCCATAACCCCTGATCCCCTTATTAATCAATCCAACTCGAGCAGCTTAGTATCCAATTGCCAATCCAACTAGACTGCACATCTTTGGGTTGTGGAGGTGACACCCACGCAAACACGGGGCGAAAGCGCAAACTCCACAAGGACAGTGACCTGGAGCCGGGATTGAGCCCGGGTCCTCGGCACCATGAGGCAGCAGTGCTAACCACTGCGCCACCTTGCCACCCATTGTTTGCCATTTTGCCTGCTTAATTGATCTAAATTTTTCGGCAAAGCATTGGCTATATCCTGTGCGTTTTATGCACCTTCATTTTTCGGTATCTGCTAACTTTGGCACTTGATAATTGAATTTTGTGTCCAGACCTAAGCACAGATGTCTGTTGCAATAACTGCCATCTTTTTCTTTGCATTTCTCACGCTTTTCTCCCTCTCTTCTAGTTTTTATGTGACATTTTATCCAGCCCATTTTATGCACCTTGAACTTGTATTTCTATAATTTTCAGTTTTATTGATAACCTTTCATGTGAAAGCTTGTCAAATAAACTGCATCATGGGATGCTCCATTCTGTATTTCTATTTGGTATATAGTAACACCATCAACCGTATCCTTACAGTTGTTTATTTTATCCACTTTGGGCCCATCAATCTTTAGTTGCTGTATTTCCTATTTTCCCCCAGATAATACATTTGTTTGCTTCCAATTTTTGAATCCTCCAGTACCAAAGGACCACTATATTCAGAGATTTCTTGTCAATGCCCCATTAACATTCTAGCATATACACCGTCTGACGCAGGAGACTTGCATTCAGTCTCCGCAACCTAATTACTACTTTCAAACTGGTTTAAAAATCCTTTTGGATAGTTACCGCACTACTAATTCCCCTCATTGTGAATACTTCTAGAAAATTATCGTTAAGTAGAATTCAATTATTTCCGTTTGTCTCCACCAGAGTTATAACTTCCTCCATATCTATTATATTACTGTTGTCCTGAAAACATACAATTTAACACCCTTTGCTGTGTTATCTGTAGTGCTGCCTTTGCATCAGAATTATAGCCTGTCTTCACCTGATTGCACATTTTCTTATCCTGTTCTCCCAAGACTGTGCTTTTTGGTCTGTCCGTCATAGATTATTATTTCCTTTTTTATAATTTAAATGTTGATTAAAACATTTTTTTTTAAGAGTACCCAGTTATTTTTTTTTTCCAATTAAGGGGCAATTTGCATGGCCAATACACCTAACCAGCAAATCTTTGGGTTGTGGGGGTGAAATCCATGTAGACACGGGGAGAATGTGAAAACTCCACATGGACAGTGACCCACGGCCGGGATTCGAACGCGGATCCTCAGCGCCGTTGTCCCAGTGCTAACCACTGTGCCATGTGCTGCACAAATGTTGATATTATTGATTTTGGGATTCTCCAGAGTGGCCAGTCAGTGGCGGGAATCCAGATGGCTCAGTGAATTGGGCGTCGGGCAAAAAACAGTTTTCACGCCAGTCGTGAAACCCTTTGCGAGTCTCCCGCCCCAATGTCTCCCAACGAGTTTCCCGCCCAGACACAGCAGGAACATGCAAAGTGGTCATTAACCCAAATTTCAATATAGTTTACATGTAGGACGCCCAACTCATCTTCCTCCTGGGATTCCCCAGCCGGGAGTTCCACTGGCATGAATTGGTGCAGTTCCTGAGAAACGGGGAACTGGCAACTTGCACAATGAGTGGTGGCAAGGGGGTGAGTTCCCCTCCCTACAATTCACTCCAGGGTGCGAAGGTGGGGGAGGGTTCTTTATGTGAGGTGGGGGTCAGGGGGGGCTTGTGCTGGAGTGGAGGGTATCGGGTCTTTCCTGGGATGGGGGTCATTTGACTGGTCTTATCGTCTGCAACCTTTAAACCCTTTAAACTGTCTGTCAGCATGCCAAGTTCAAAAATCTCTGAGGTGAAGAAAAAAGTATTCTCTTTAAAGTGGTGGAAACATTTTAAGTGTTTTTCTCACAGTAAAGTCATTGCCCTTTAATATTTTCTAGCCTGTTTGTATGCCCAGAATCCTAAAAGCTTTGAACTGTATTGTTTACCGTCAATTCCACATACTATTGCCTTTTACTAATCTTTCTGATTGACAGCTCCAGGCAGTTTCAAAGGGAGGATTAAGGTTGTTTATTTGTATAGCTCTGCAAGGGTTCATTTATCTCAGTGGAGCAACTGTTTTTCTAACCCCAGTTCTCAAAAGCTCTTGACAACAAAGAGACAGCCTCTATATTTAAAAAAGGAGGCAATTTAATGGAGGGTACTCACCCCCTTGCTGCCCCTCATGAGTGCAAGCTGGCAGGTTTGAGCTGCCATGGAGCAGGACATGAAGTGGGGGAATCGGCGTGGGTAGGTGCTGAAAGGGGGAGATGGGGGCAGTAATGACCAGGACCCTTGCCAGTGATTAGGGTGGGATGTCGTTGACAGCAATCTGGGGGGTACTGCAGCTGCATTCTGAAATCACCGCGATCTTTAAAAACGGCGCCCCGATCTCTGAGGAGCGAGATCTGTCAAAGGTATTAGATTTGGCCGCTCTCGGGTCCAGCGAAAACCCTGATGTGCCATTGAATAGCATGGAGACCCCAATCCTGGGTTAAAAAGTTTCCAAGTGTCATTGAATGGCACGTCGGGTTCGATCCTCACACCAGCAGGAATCGCTCCGGTTTTCCCGCTGCGCAATCACTTAGTCTCAAATTGGGTGAATCATTAGAACATACAGTGCAGAAGGAGGCCATTCGGCCCATCGAGTCTGCACTGACCCAATTAAGCCCTCACTTTCACCCCATCCCCGCAACCCATAAACCCCACCCCCAACCTTTTTTTTTTGGTCACTAAGGGCAATTTAGCATGGCTAATCCACCCAACCTGCACGTCTCTGGACCGTGGGAGGAAACCGGAGAAGCCGGAGGAAACCCACGCAGACACTGGGAGAACATGCAGACTCCACACAGACAGAGACCCAGCAGGGAATCGAACCCGGGACCCCGGCGCTGCGAAGCCACAGTGCTGATCACTTGTGCTACCGTATGGCCCTAAAATTGAGTTCAACAATTTTAGATCTTTACTTTTGTCTCCATCTTTGTATCTTTTTTGCTAGTTTAGTTTACCTGCTTTGTTTTCTTTATTCCAGCACGTTGCATTCCAGCTATCATGTCCTGTGTGTTTACCTTATGTACTTACTGTTCTTGGTTTATGTACACCTCTTGCATATTTAATATTGTTTTAAATCTTTTCCAATTTCTATTGAGATCTGTCTCACATCTCCCTTCATGTCATTTAGCTGATCTCTAATTTTACCTGTCTTAAGTAATATATTTCTATCTTCATCCCTGTTGGCATTGACTGATAGATTATCTCAATTTGGCTGCATAATATTTGTTCATTTTTGTTTTTGTTTTACAATTTTAGGATATCCAATTCCTTTTTTTTCCAGTTGAGGGGCAATTTAGCGTGGACAATCCACCTAACCTACACATCTTTGGGTTGTGGGGGTGAGACCCACGCAGACACTGGGAGAATGTGTAAACTCCACACGGACAGTGGCCTGGGGCCGGGATCGAACCTGGACCTCGGCGCTGCAAGGCAGCAATGCTAACCATTGTGCCACCCGTAATATTTGTTCATCTTAACTGATATGTCTACGTTATGAATATCTTTGAGTACTTTGATAAGTTGTACTAGCTGTGAGCTTCTCCTGGTTGCAGTCGATTACCTGTTATGCCAAGGTGGTCTTGTATTACATACCAGTACTGATTCTGCCAGTGCAGTGTTTGAACATTCTTGGTTTATGTTGGATTGGTGAAGCATCCATTATTATTAATTCAGAAAATACAGAACTATCCTGCCTCTCCTCCTATTGTTACAATCTTTCTTGAATAACCGTCAGTACACATTTTAAATTCACTTCTCCTGTCTGTCGTGAACCATGTTTCTGTGAGCCCCATGGTGCTATAATTCAGTTTTGTTAAGTACAGCTCAAATTCCAACATTCCCCCAAATACTTTGCCACTTATCTTTTTGTTTTGCTGCTGTCTTCCCGTTATTATACTGTCTTTAGATTTATTTTGTGCTTTGCTTATATTCCTTTGATGTATCTCTAGTTTCCTCTCCTGCGATTTATCTAATTTAAAAGACACTCTGTTAGCAATTCTTGCTGTCCCTTCTAATTCATAAGCAGTTTGTTTTTTCTCTACCCCAAAAAACAGTTTGTTTTATCAAATACCAATAATTTATCTGCTTCAACTATGTAGACACATCATTTACCCCTATGATTATCCTCGCATGTACAATTTTAATTTGGGTTGGAGGCGGAACTGAATGACAAATCTTCCCGGCCTCAACAGTATGAGGCCTAAGGAATTTTAAAAGTCCTGGGCCTAATCTGTAAGCCCTTGATCAGTTGCCTGTGTGAAACTGGCAGAAAGCCTTGTCAGGCGGAAATGATATGCTGGATGACAGCAGACAGCCAGTGGAGTGATGTAAAAGTCCCTGGCACTGCAGTAAAGCACAGGAGGGGGAGTCGAGGCAGGGAAGATCTAAGTATTCCTTGTGGGGCCCAGAGGCAGACTCTTGCTCTGCCTAACCTCATGAGTTTAAAAAAATATTTTGAAGAACCTAGCCTGTTTGGGCCTCTTCTGGCTGTGCCTTCAATCTGTCAAATCCATAGAATCACTACATTGCAGGAGGAGGCCATTCAGCCCATCGAGTCTGCACTGACCCTTTGAAAGATCACTCTACCTAGGCCCAATTCCCTGCCCTATTCCTGCAACCTCGCCCTAAGGGAAAATTTAGCATGGCCAATCCATCTAACCTGCACATCTTTGGACTTTGGAAAGAAACCAGAGCACCCGGAGGAAATCTCCGCAGACATGGGGAGAATGTACAAACGCCACACAATCAACTGTGTGGCAGCAGTGCTAACCATTGTGCCGCCATGCCCCTCTCTCTGTTGGTCTTACCTGGAGGGAAACACAAAATGGCTTAATCGCTGGGGCCACAGATTAAAATAGCAATCGGCCACAATAATGTCACCGTTCCCATCTGCCGTCTGCTGGAAAGAAGCAGAATGCTGGTTCATTGGAAACGCAACAGCTAATTTCTGCACAGCAAAGGTCGCACACAGTGAAATCAATGACCAGGTCATCTATTTTTAGGTGTTGGTAATAACTACTTGCAAATTTCAGAACTATGAACACGTTTCTAAAAAGGATGTATTCAAATGAAGGTAAACTTCTCTATCTGGCAATCTTTTGATGGAAAGTTCCATCTTTTAACATGGGCTTATTTCATTTTTTTATATTTTAGTTTTGCTGATTCTATGAGGCATGTCGGATGCAATGCAGAAAAATACCAAATGGCAAGGTCTTATCTTGGGATTTAGCTGATTTTGATGCGGGGCTAATTTTTAGGTGTTATAATGGCCTTGATGCTCCTTGATTGAGTGAAAAATCAGGCACGGTCTTCACTTCTAATTGGCACCACCCAGTGACTCCTTTGGGAGTTTTATGCACGGGCATGGTGCATGTACAGGTTTATTCTTCCCTTTGATGCCTGTTATAGACAAATAACCTGCCACACCTTATTATTGTTTCAGGATCAAATAAGGAATTTAGGGAGAATATATTCATCCATGCGATAGTGAGAATGTCGATCTTGCTGTCACATGGAGTGTTTGAAACAAATAGAAGTTACACATTTAAAGGGAAGCTTGGTGTGTAGGAGCAGTGTGAGAATAGATAATTAAAATGGGAGACGGCTCATGTGGGGTATCAACAGAACCCTTGACCAGATGAGCTGAATTACCTATTTGTATTGTAGATCAAATGCAGTTCTATGTCAAATGTACATCATCTAAGTGACAGTTTTAATGAAGTGCCATGTCTGATCAGTTTTACAGGCAATATTCAGTCAGAGGCCGTATCAATTATTTTTGTGAGGCTGGAAGAATTGAGCGCTCCTTTGGATCCCACAAAGCGGTTTGGGCTGCTGCTGCCCCAGCCTTCTCCTCTCTTCACCCTAATCCCCTATCACTGTGGTCCCCATCCTCATCCCCTAAATTTAGGTTATTAACAAAGTCCTTTATATTGTACTAGTCTAAATCCAGTGTGCTGCAACAAGACACCAGTGATTCCAGCCTCATTACTAGCTGTCCAAATGTTAGGATCAATTTCCCAGGGAACAAAAGGGAGCCATGGACGCGTGGAGATTTATAGCATAACAGGAGGAAATTTGGTTCATTAGGTTATTACTCGAGCAATGCAATCTGATCCTATACTCCACTCTCCCTATCTTCCTGTGCTTCAAATATGAATTCAATTTTCCCTTAAAATATGTAGTGGTGTCTGCCACAACTGTTTCCTGTGGCAAAGCAGTCTACGCACCTAACAAACGCAAATGAAGAAATGTCTTGTAATCACTCTGCACTGATATTGTGATTATTTTAAATTGAAGACCTTTGTTACTGACCTTCTTCCAGAACAAGTTACCTTTTCCATGCTCATTTTATCAAAATCGTTCATTCTATAAGTGTCTGTTAAGCTTTCCTTTGGCTTCTCCACTCCAGTCGAAATATACCTATTATCTTTGCAGCCTCTTTATATAATTTCTCATTCCTGGTATTGTTCTGATGAATGTTAAGTTGTGTGGTTTGTATGGTTTTTCCTGTCTTTTCCATAAAGGGGTGTCACAAAATGGTGGAGTGTGTTCCAACTTTGGCCTTGTATTGGAGTCCATAGGTTGAGCTTTTTTGCCCGGCTCTGCAAACCTGGGGCTGCATTCTCCATTGTTGGGACAATGTCCCCACAGCGGCGTCAAAACGGTAGTTTTACGCCTGAAAACCCTGGATCAAAGGGATATGAATTCCCAGTCCTGCAGGGTGCTGACAGGGACCTGGAGTAGATTTCGCAGCTTTGGCTGTAGATACGGGCCCCCGCACTTCCGGGTCGGAGGCCGCGCATGCGCACGGCGGTGGTCTCCAGCGGCCGCGCCGTACTCCATGGCGGACTCGGACCGCGGAGCTAGACCCACAAAAGAGACCCCCCGATTGGCCGCGTGCCTGACCCTCACCCCCCGCACGAACATTCCCCAGCTGTCTTTAAGGCCACCCTGGCCTCCTATCCACCCGCCCCCGACCAGGGCTGCCACGGACTGAGTTCACAGCCGCCACGCGAGTATCCTGACCGGCTGGAGCATATTAGTTCCACGCCATCGGGACTTCAGCTGGTCGGGGGCGGAGGATGTCGGAGCGGGCCTCCAGCAATGGTACCAGCCGCTTTTCGGGACCCGCAGAATCGGTGAACTGCTGCCGGTCCTGATTTCCTGCGGAAACATGGATTCTCCGCCCCATGCCGGCCGCGATTTTGCACGAGGGTGCGAAGAATCCAGCCCCTGACTTTTATAAATGACGACCGAATGTCAGATTTCCGATCCTTGATTTCCGATCCTTGACATGTCAGACGAGTAGGAACTCCAAATGTTGTCAAACTGTGAGCTGACCCTGGAGTAGATGGTCCATCATGCGATTTCCCTCTGAAAAAATTTCATTTGTGCTGCCTATTCACATGTACTGTACAGAAGCACTGAAAACATGGAGTGGATTCACACAACACAGCCATAGTACAGATGTTCTGCAGTCATGTAGTTAACTCCCAAGACTCAGTTGGTGAATGATGACCAGTGCCCCCCCCCCCCCCCCCCCCTTGCGGTCAGGGTGGCAGTCGCGGAAGCTCTGGTGACCAAGCAGGTGGCCCTAGACAAGGCAGAGAGGCTATTGGAAGCCCTGGAAAGCACCGTAATGAAGCTGGGTAAGGCCTTAACAGATGAAAATGATCGGATCGCTGTCCTGGAAAAGGAAATATCAAGGTTGGTCGCGACGCAGGGTAGTCTGAAAGGAAAGATTGAGGATCAGGAAAACCGATCGAGGCGCCAAAACCTACAGATTGTTAGCCTGCCCGAGGGAATCGAAGACAAGGACCCCACAGACTATGTGGTCCAAATGCTGGGAAATCTGGTGGGAAGAGACAGTTTCCCCAACCCACCAGGAATAGACATAGCCCGCCGGTCACTTAGTCCAAAACTCAAAGCTGGAGAACAACTGAGGGCGATAATCGCTAAAATACACCAGTACCAAGACCGGGAAAGAATCCTGCGCTGGGCAAGGCAAACAAAAAAAACTGTAACTGGGAAGGTCACCGGATCAGGATCTACCAGGACATTGGAGCTGACCTGACCAAGCATCAGGCAGAATTCAACAAGGCAGTGGGCAGTGCCTGACATATGTGTGTGCCCATGGCCTTCTTTACTATAATTTCTTGTAAATATTAAGGCTCAAAGATTCTGTATTTATTAAAATTTAAACAAGACAACGGGCGTGATCCTAACGCCATGCTGTTCCCGAGAAGCAGCTCGCCGCAACGCAGCATGGTTGATTAATGTCTCACTTTAATGTGCAGATTCCCGAGGTAACCAAGGCGTTGGGATCTATCTCCTTTGCCTTGGAGACCTCGGGCGAGCACTGTTCAGCACTGGTCTCCACAAACGGGTACCAGACGATAATGCACTCATGGGGGTCTCCCAGGGGATTGGAGAGTGGTACCCTGGCACTGCTGGTGCCACCCAGGCACTGAAAACCTGGTGCTGCCAGCCTGGTGCCCTGGCAATACCGCCTAGGTGCCAGCCTGGACCTGCCCGGGGGGGGGGGGGGCCTTGGAGATCAGGTGCCATTTTTAAATGGCATACCAATCTCTCACTATACTGAGGAGTTTCTGCGATCGGAGCACCTCAGTGTAGAAAATGTGCTGCCTAGGCTGCGTATTCCCTGCTGAGGCCCCTTATTTACCGTGAGTGGTATTGTATAGCCATGTGTTGCTTGGCGCTGCGAGCTCCAGGAAACATACAGCTAAACACACTCGCTATGGGACTTTGTTCCCTTTTAGCTGAATCTCACCCAAAGAGGAAAATGGTGGCCGACTGCAGTACAGTAGGAAAGCTTGACTTTGCCCTACCTCCATTGATGTGGTACATTCTCGGAATCTGTTACCGACTTTAAAATATCACTTCAGACAGAATTATTTGCCAGCTGTGTACCACATTCACATAGTTGCAAGTCAGTACCATAAAACCACAAGAGGTATGCAGCACAGAAAGAGCCCATTTGCTCCCATCATTTCTGTTCTTGCTCTATGACCGAGCAATCCGAAGCCAAGCAGGCCTAGTAAACTATGTTGAGTTGGGATGGGAGATGGTGATATCATTGGCCTGTCTTCAACTGCAGACCATGCCAGAAGATGGCAAACTTAAAGTTTACATTAATCATTTTTGCTATTCATTTATGCACAATGAGTTACTATATTCTTCCTGCTGTGGTTTTTGGGCTCAAGTTCTGAGGATATTGCTGACAATATAGAAGAACCAAAGATGTGCCAATGCACAGTAAAGCAAATTGTGCTGAAAAAAGTGACTCTTTACATTTTAAATTCTAAAAGGGGAGTTTGGTTAAAAATCAAAGACAACTAAAAAGGGGCATGATGATGTAAAATTCAATTTAATAAGAACTGAGACAGTAAATTTGAATGTGGAAAAACTACTGAGCAGATGGTGAAAGATAGTGGTCAGGCCCTCCGATTGGTTGGAAAGTCACTCGGCAACCAGATTGAAGTTATTGCATTACATAATCAAAACTGATTATAAATGTGAGCCTGGGAAATTATAATGGCAAAACGTGGACTGTGAACTGTAAATGTGTGTTTTTTTTTTTAAAAAAAGGATAATTGGTGTGGACAGTTGTTTTCTGTAAAGTTTACATATGGGAGGTAGGGGGGGAGAAGAATGGAGGTTATACATGCATTTTTCACCTGCTTTGCAACTCGGAAATGTAACTGCATCTTAGTCAATGTTAAACGCAAGAGCAATGTCACTTTATGCTGTCTACATAGAGTTGTTCTTGCATCTCGCAGCTGTCATGGAATCCAGCACAGTTCCCTGCTGTTCTGATCTTCGGCACTTGAAAGTGAGATTTCAGCACTTTCAATTTCATCTTCCTGTGGTCAGAGCCTCAGGTTCACCTCTGGCCTTCAGCTGGCATCTATCACTTGTCCAGTTTGAACTGGATTTTGATTAGTATTTTTAAAAGTGTGAGGTGAAATAAGGGCACCAACCCTCTGATATCGACCATTTGTTTTTGAATGTCAATTTCCCACTCCCTGATTTCTTTTTTTTTGTATAGCTACACATTTGTTCAGTGATAGCAGCGTAAAGCTGAAAATGCCAACTGTGATCCCCATGAGCAGAATTCTGGTTTGAGACTATGTTGCCCCTGTCTGACCGAATGGCCAAAGCTTTCCAGCCCTTCCTGTCGGCGGGATCTTCCAGTCCTGCCAATGGAGACTCCCACTGGCAGAGTCCCTGGCGGTGGGGTTGGCGGGGCACACAAAACCCTATAGACATCGTTGGGACCAGAGGATCCTGACACCAGCCGATGGCAGGCCACCTCCACCACCCATTATCCTTAAAATGACAATACCTCTTCCTGGATTAAGCAGTTGTTGAGCTATTGTATGAAATGACCCAGCAATTTTCCATCTATGCTTTCCAATGAAACAATGGGGCAGCTCGGTAGCATAATGATTAGCACAATTAATTCACAGCTCCAGGGTCCCAGGTTCAATTCCCAGCTTGGGTCACTGTCTGTGTGGAGTCTGCGCGTTCTCCCCATGTGTGCGTGGGTTTCCTCCGGGTGCTCCGCTTTCCTCCCACGGTCCAAAGATGTGCAGGTTAGGTGGATTGGCTATGCTAAATTGCCCTTAGTGTTGGGTAGGGTTACTGGGTTATGGGGATAGGGTCGAGGTGTGGGCTTGGGCAGGGTGCTCTTTCCAAGAGCTGGTGCAGACTCGATGGGCTGAGTGGCCTCCTCCTGCACTGTAAATTCTATGATTCTAACATTCAATCTTAACTTTTTAACCCAACAGTTCTTGCTGACAACTTCAAGTCAAACCCCGGTATTAAGTGGCAATACTTCAGCTCAGAAGAAGGGATTTTCACCATTTTCCCAGCACATAAGTTTCGCTGCAAAGGTGGTTATGAGCATCGGAGTAGGTAGGAACTTTCAACCCCCATTCACTTGGGCATTCTTTTCAATCTCCTGATTTCATCACATTCCCTGGTCTTTTCCTCTCTGTGACATTAGTTCTGACGAGTAAGTAAGTGTGATAATTTTACGGAATCAGTTTTTGGTTTGAAATTATATGTTTACAGATTCATTAAACTAATGCACTGAGGAATGTACTATGAAATGTGCAGAAAAGTTGTAATCACCATAAACTTGAAGATGAACTGCAGTGCCATGATAAGCCGCTTACCTAGTCCAGTTGGATCATTGCACAAATGTAAATGACAAACAGAATGAAGTTATGTTATTTGTAACATTTTGCTTAACTTATTTGTTGATGTCAAATAAACCCTGGAAGGATACTTTTAACTTCCTCATCAGCCAGTGTCATTTTCCCAAAAGAAAATCTGAAATGACTCTAATTATGCATGTGGATGATCTAAGCATAGGCAATTTTGTTCAGTTTGCATTATGTGGGATTTCTGATCCAGTAAAATGTTTCTCTGATTTGTAAATATTTAGTTGATTGAGTTAATCCATGCTTGAGTATTAGCAAGAGATGATTGCATTTTTCAAGTATGAAGCTGTGAGATTTACAGAAAATGCTTTGGTGTGGATAGGATTGGGTTTGATAGGAATGAGAATGGCACATGAGAATTGGCAATTTGTAAAACAGATAGGTGAGCTCATGATATGTACTCCATCATGAATCAGTGCCTTCAGCAAAGATGGGAAAAATTAGAGGGAACGATAGTTTACTATTAAGAAAATGCAGAAAACCGTATCATTAATTTGGTTCTTTGTTATCTATTGATCTTAATTTGCAAATATTTTGGTATTCTTTTGGTGCAGGCCTGTTTATGTCTCTACGGTGAGACCACAATCAAAACACATTGTGGTGGTGGTGGACCATGGGGCTTTAGCCACAGACATACAGCTTCAAATAGCCAAAGATGCTGCACAAGTAATATTAACCTCAATAGATGAGCACGACAAGGTGAGTTCTTTCCAACCTTTGCCAGTGTTCATAATGTGGAATATATCACATGCAACAGTACATCACTACCAGAACACACATAATTGACCGGGAAATGTGTGATCCAGATCTTTAAAGCACCAATAAAGTGTTAGCAGGTTATTTAAATTAACTGCCAATCTTCTGTTCTTGATCGTCATTCAGGAATCATGCAGTGCCAATGCAAGACTTTTCTATCAAGAAATTAACTGAAGGGAATGTGTGCAAGGGAGGGTGGATCTTACATGACACATCCATAGAGGAAGCATAAGATAATTTCATATTACATGTGTTCTTGATTTTATATTCCATTGCTCTAATAATATCAAATGTGTCGTGAGATGAAAACAAATGATGTATTTCTGTTTCTCATGTCAACATGAAAAACAAATAGATATGCACATTGGAAGATTAAAGTACAAAGAAAGTACAGTACTATTGAGGGTATAGTGTTGATTCATAGCTTAGAAGCTCTATCTGAAGAATGATCTGAAGCAAGCTAGCGCAGGCTGCTTGAACAGACATTTTCAGAAGAAGGAATGAGGTGAGCAAAGTGGTGGGGAAAGAGAAACAAAAGAAGGAAGCAAAATTCATCACAATGTAGTTTTGCAGTAATTCTGGTTAAAATAAAATTGTGAAAAGTAACTCAAAAGTGCAAACTGTACAAGTAAAGCAATTAAGACTGCTGGAGAGAAATTTCAGGAATAGCTTTTTTGCTTTGTGTTTAGATTTCACTGCTGGCTGTGGCAGACACCGTCCGAACATGCTCGCTGGACCAGTGTTACAAGACATACTTGTCTCCCGCTACCAGTGAGACAAAAAGAAAAATGACCACATTCCTCAGCAACATAAAATCAGTGGATGGTGCCACTCATCATGCACTGGGATTTCTCAAAGCTTTTCAGTTACTTCAGAATACAAACAACAGCACCAGGATCCATACACGTGAGCGCAAGGAGAAAATTAGATAGCTAGAAACCTCAACTTTTTACTGTCAGATTGAAATTGGGTTTTAAATGTGTCATTGACAGGCTGAAAAAAGATGTTGGGGTTAGTCATTGTGAAATCTTGTCAATGTTTTGATGTCTCATCTTCTGCCAGTTTTGTTCTTTCACTATCTAGGCAATGCAGCTAGGGAATAGTTGTGGGGTTGGGTTATACTTTGCACATACATGAGCTTGGTTGTTGGCAAGCCCTACAGGGATTAATCCATAGACAGCAAGATTTGAAACTCTAGCTGTGTTTTCTCCGACCTCATCCCAAGGACACTGAGTTCATTGTAAAGTTTCACCTGCTGCCCTGACTGAGCTCACTGGTTCAACACAGGCCTGCAGCCAAACCTGGCATGGTATGGCTTGTATGCTTTGTACCGTGCTAGAAACTGCCTATATCCAGTTGAATATTTTTGTAACATATGGCTCATACTCGGCCTATGATATAAATGACACTTATTCTGCGAGGATGGATTTTTTCAATTAATGTTCTGTGCTCTCTAAATAGTACATGCCTATAGTGTGGTACTATTGGACCAAGGATGTCATGCTTTGAATTATTTAGATTTCTTTGCACAGTAATCAGTTTCATAGAATATCGGCTTTCAAGCTGGGACCCCGGAGGATTGACAAGATCATCACATTTCTGTCTATCATCACATTTTTCAATGATAACATTGTTTTCTTCATGGATAGTTGACACTATCTTTCAGGAGTTAGGGCAGGGAGTCTGTCATAGTGTGTTAATATTTATAGAAGGGGGTCTCGCGCAAAGAAACCGCTGTGTTAGAGAATGCAGAGACCTTGGGTAGGGATTTTGCTCCCATTACGAGAGTACAGTCCATTACCAGTTTAAAGGATGTTCCAGTTTGTTGCTTGACAACGATAACCAAGCATCTCAGGAACTGAGAGCTTCACTCTGCCCACCAAACAATGGTGAAGCCCAGCTTTAAATGGGTTGTTTTCAAATTCTTATTCTCTTTTTAAATTTTTTTTACATGGATCAGTGTCAGAATAAATTATTTTTGTGTTAAGGCTAATTAATTAAATTTGGGTAACTTAAGCAATGAAATGCTCATCAATATCCAGTTCCTATTATACTTGAAAGTATTGTTGAGAACACTTCAGTTAGTGGAATCCTGGGTAGTGCGATTGTAGTGAAAATTCATGTGTAATCACTTCCTTACCGCTAAACTGTTTTGCTGTGGATGATGCAGTGAGGTGAATGTAATTCAATAGCTCCTCTGAGAAAGTTTAAATTTCAAACATTGCTCGGCAATTATCTGTCAGTCACTATCAACTGGTGCATTCCCCATGACAATGCCTCTACCAATCAGCGTCCACTTGCCAAACAATTAGCATTCTCTTCTCATGCTCTATAAATTGTGTTTTCCCCCCTTATAAGACAAAAAGCTTCAACATGTCTCCGTTTTTTTCCAGCAATAATTAGCTGTAACATTATGAGAACGACTAAAGGCTATTTTGATGTGGGCAATTTGAACGTCATTTTGTTACAAAGAGGGTAAACTTGTCTCAAGTTTGAGCTAAGGCACATTGTTGGACTGAATCAAAAGAGATTTGGTTTATATCTAACCGTGATATGATGGATCCGAGGTCAGTCATATTCCTCCAACTGAATCAGCTAGCTTGACACAGATCAGAGATCAAATCTAAAACCCTGTTGTTCTTTGAAGTTTGGTGGTAAACACTGCAATTTAGTGACAGTCAATTCAGTGCCTTTAGCCATGTAGCCATTGGAATCCTTTAATTGGTAGAAGGTTATGGAAACAAATAACTGCTGGGATGTGGGTAAGAATAAGGTAATTGTAAATTAAAAGATTTTTCTTTAAACCACAGCCACTGACATGGTGATAATCTATCTGTCATCTGGCATCACTTCAAAGGACTCCTCTGAAGAAGAGAAGAAGGAAACCCTGAGTGTTATCAGTGAGGAAAATGGGCATCTTAATAACTCTGTGATGATCCTTACTTATGCACTCATGAATGGTGAGAAACTGGTTTACTTATGGTTCTAGCAGCTTGTCAGAGGACAAATGCTGCAAAAGATTTAATCAATATTTATACTTGCGCATTCCCGACAGACCTGGAAGACTTTTCTAGGGCTTACACTCTTTCCTGATTTTCTCCCTATCTCTCATAACATCGCTGTAGTTGAAATTCTATTGGATCTTGATCCACTGAGATAATTACAAAAGAGCAGAATTCCCAGTTGCCCATTGCATAGGCTATGGACACTCTCAAAAAATCTCCTGCTTAGTACAGCCAGCCCATGCTACTAAGGGCGCTGCCCAGATGTTACACTGATCTGTTGGCAGATGTTTGAATAGCTTCATGCTACTGTAACTCAGCAACCAGAAGCTCTTCCTGGGGCTGAATAAAAATATAAATTAATTCCGCTGCTCCTCAGGGAGCCAGAACTTAAGTTTTATTTAGTTCAACAACCTCCTCTCCGATCAATACATACGGCTGGGCAAGTTCTGGAAAGTTTGCAACGGCCTTATCAGAATTGATGTGTTCAACAGGTCAATGTAATGTGTCCAGTGTGTGGTGAAGAGAGTTAGTATGCTTTCGGTTTTTATGTGGTAGTTTGCTTCTCATTTTCTGTCCAAACACTGGCTAGGAGCAGTATGGAAAAGAGAGAAAATATGCATGTCTCTCCCTGTGTACAGCCTCTCCAACAGCAAGTCCTCAGCTGTGCCTTCTCACGGTGACACATGGAAACTGGGCTGCTCGCAGACTCAGGCTAAAGGCTCAGAGGTACCTGGGAGATGTTTGTACCCCAGCCAAGCAGGCTCATTGGCATGTGGACATGCCATGCCATTGAAGAACCAAACTCCCAGCTATGGCGAATAGCTGTACTGCCTTGTGGGTACCTCAGGAGAGTTGAAGGCTATGGGAGTAAACCCTGACAAAATGGGAGTGGAGCCTAAAGGCAGACTAATATCTAAATATGTAATCTTTTTGGAAAATCTGGCAATGAAGCTCTTGCTAAGTGTAGAGCTTTGCATTCCTTTGGACTGAACTGGGGAGGTCAAGAGTGGGCCACTGCTGATGTTTGGGCATTCCCGAGTCTCCATAAATTTTGACCAGGCTTGCACCCTAGAGACAACACTCGGTTTCGCTGCAGAGCATTAACACGGGAGACAATAGTTACCAGTGATGAGCTCAATTCGATTACTTGGAGAACTGGTGCTTTGTGCTGATGAACATTGCTGTGGACATTATTAGGCCACATGGTTGCAGGAAATGGATCAAGTTTAGGTGTAGAGTGTGGCCATTTGGAAAAGATATTTGATAGAACAAGTTTACTTTCTGCTGTGAGTTTTCAGAACTTTGTAGTCAAACAATTTTTTGCAAAGAATATATTTATTTTATGGAGCTGTAAACTGCAAAAACAGGTTGCAACCCTCTAAATTGAATTCCTAATTGCAAGCATGCCACTATGAGCTGTTGAGGATAGGTGCTTCCTAGGATCGAGGGAAAGATGGATGGGTGACCCAATGCCCGGCATCTACAACAAAAATGGGAAATAATATAACAGTGAGAGAGTTTATTCAAGTCATTTGTTTCTTCCCATTTTGTTTTCTCATAGAATATGTAGAGAATAGACTAAAATCTCACATGCTATTTTAATGGTGTGACAATTTCTAGTTAATAATAATCTTATTTTAGAGGGTGTAACTGGTTTGAAGGAGCTCGCCTTTCTTCGGGATCTGGCAGAACAGAATTCGGCAAAGTACGGAGTTCCTGATCGCACATCACTTCCTATTATAAAAGGGACAATGATGGTTTTGAACCAGCTAAGTAACCTGGAGACCACTGTAGGACGCTTTTACACAAATCTGCCAAATCGAATGATAGATGAGGCTGTGTTTAGTCTGCCGTACACTGATGAAATGGGTGATGGTGAGTGCTGTTCTTTTCTTTTCATTAAATTGGTGCTTTCTCTCCTTCTCTGTTTCGCTTTGCCTGCCTGATGAGGCAAGTCAGGAAGGACAGAGATCACTCTTTGAGCAGATGGGCCTTTTGTCAATGCCAGTAAAGTGGTACAGACTGCCACCCAATTTCAGATGAAACATTCAAAACCAATAAGGTCCCAATTAACCACTCAGTTAGTATTGTACTGAGCCATGCAGAATGAAAACTTCCAGTTTGCGTGTCAGCCTAATTCTAAATTATTGAACTTGGGAGATGCTATAATTGCGGCATGTTAGCGCAGTGGTTAGTACTGCTGCCTCACGGCGCTGAGCACCCGGGTTCAATCCCGGGTCACTGTCCATGTGAAGTTTGCACATTCTCTCCGTGTCTGCGTAGGTCTCGCCCTCACAATCCAAAAAGATGTGAGGGTAGGTGAATTGGCCACGCTAAATTGCCCCTTAATTGGAAAAGAATTGAATTGGGTACACAAAATTTAAATTTTTAATAAACAAATGATTGTTTAAGGAAAGTGAAGATTATTCCGAGTTCACACTTATGATTACAGTCCTTTTAGCTCTACTAGAAATGGGAAAAGAAAGTAAAATTGCATTTATAAAAAGCCTTTCAAACATCAAGCTGTTACATGATGCTTCACAGCCAATTAAGTGCATTTTTTAAAAGTACAGTCACAGTTTATTAACTAAAGAGACCAACCAGCTTGTGCAAAGTAAAGTCTCACAGACCGATCAATGATCACCAGATAATCTATTTTTACGGTATTAGTTGAAAGATAAATGTAGGCCAAGAGATCAGGAAAACTCCCCGCACTTCTTCAAATAGTGCCATGGAGTCCACCTGAGAACACACACCGAATCTCATTTTGCTATCTCATGTGAAAGGTGGCACTTGCAACAGTGCAGGACCCCCTCGATGCTATACTTAAATGTCAGCCTTGATATAGGTTATTATGAAGGTTTGCTGTGGTATCCTCCATGAACAAATGAGTTGCTGACACTCAATTTAGACTCACCAATAGCCATTGATAGCCACTTCAGCAAGGTACCGAAAGATTGCTGATCATCATGGAGCCTATTCAGAAAACATATCTTATCTTCTCAGAGAATCCTTCCTCTTTGCCATTCCCACGTCCTACCACTTCACCTCACCCCCTAATCATTTTATATTTGTCCAACGTGATAAATCATATATTTTTCTGATTAATCTTCACAGGATTGATAATGACTGTCAGCAAGCCCTGCTACTTTGGAAACATGCTGCTGGGAATTGTGGGAGTAGACGTGAATTTGGCATACATTTTGGAAGATGTAACTTACTATCGTGATTCTTCAGCCTCCTACACATTCTTAATAGATAATAAAGGTAAGGGAGATGTAATTATACCTGTAATTAGTATTGGCTTAACTGGCCAACGTTATCTGCCTACATGGGCGCAGAGATTTCTGTGTTTTTACAGTCACAAAGCAAGAGGACTAAATTCCATAGCACAAGGAGTTCAAGCAGATTACAGATCTCTCTGTAACATGGACAGGGCACAAGAGGTCATTTTTTAAAAAGTGGTTGTTCCAGACTTAATCAGCAGTAAGGAGTCGGGGTCAATTTAATTATCTTGTCATTGCTTCATTTCACCTGTAGCTGGTTTGTCAGATATTAATCATCTTTTGTTTGTGAATACTGGAAACAACTGTGAACACTCTTATTTGTAAACATAGTGTTCACAGTCTTGTAGACTACCACTAAACTCTTCAACTACTTTTGCTTTCTGTTTCAGGTTACACTCTAATGCATCCGTCCTTGACTAGGCCGTACCTGCTAACAGAGCCCCCACTTCACACTGACATTATACACTATGAAAATATTCCAAGATTTCAACTGGTCAGGCAAAACATTCTCAGGTAATGCATTTTGCCAAAAGAATAGATTTCAACGCAAAAAAACATTCAAGGAGAGAGCCTATCATCCATAGTCGTTTTTAAAAAAAAATTAAAGATAGCATCGAACTTAAAGGAAATGTCTATAGTTGTGCACAGATTGGTGGCAGGTCAGAAGATTGGGCAGAATATAAAAACAGCAAATGTTGACTATAAGATTGATCAGGAAGGACAAATTGAGTACAAGAGAAAACTAGCTGGAAATATAAAGACAAATGGTAAGAATTTCTATAGATATTTTAAAAAGAAAAGTTAACAAAGTGAATGTTGATCCTCTAGAGACTGAGCTTGGGAAATTAGTAATGGAAAATAAGGAGTTGACAGGTGAATTGAACAGGTATTTTGCATCTGACTTTACTAAAGAGGATACAAGTAACATCCCAGAAATAGCTGCAAGTCTGGAATGGAAGGGAGAGAGGAACTCAAATGTTACAATCAACAGGGAAGTGGAACGGCCGATTGACAAGTCCCCAGATCCTGAAGGATTTCAGCCTTGGGCCTTAAAAGAAATGCCATGTGAGATAGTTGATGTATTGGTCTTAGTTTTCAAAATTTCGCCGATTCAGGGAAGATCTTGTTGGATTGGAAAATAGTGAATGTAACCTCTTTATTTAAAAAGGGAGGGTGCCGGATAGCAGGAAAGTTTAACCCAGTTAGCTTAACATCAATCATAGGGAAAATGTTAGAAGCTACTAATAAAAAAATAATAGCAAAATTCAAGATACTTAAACAGATTTAAAATGGTTTTGTGAGTGGGAAATCATGTTTAACTAACTTGTTGGAATTCTTTGAAAAAGTATGTTGAACATGTGCTGTGGATAAAGGGGAACAATTGGATGTACTAAATTTAGATTTCCAGAAGTAATTTAATGAGGTACTAAATCAAAGGATATTGCAGTAAGTAAAAACTCATGATGTAGGGGTAATTTATCAGCAAGGATAGAAGATTGGCTAGCCAACAGTAAACGGTGGGCATAAATTGGTTATTTTTTGGTGGCAATATATATCAAGTGATGTGTCACATGAATCAGTGCTGGGACCTCAACTTTTTATAACTCATTTAAATGACTTGGGTGAAGGGACAAAGGTAGGGTTCCTAAATTTGCTGATGGCACAAAGGTGGCCGGAAAGTAAGTTATGAAGAGGACACAAGGAGGCTACAAAGATATGTAGATAGGTTAAGTGAATGGGCAAAGAAATGGAGTATAATGTGGGAAAATATAACATTGTACATCTTGACAGAAGAATTTAAAAAAGCATATTATCTAAATAGTGAGAGGATGCAGAAAGCTCTGGGTGTGTTAATGCTTGAATCGCAAAAGGCTAATATGCAGGTACAGCAAGTAATTAAAGCAAATAGAATGTTATTGTTTATTGAAAGAGAAACTATATAAAAGTAGGGAGGTTATACTTCAGTTATACGGGGCATTGGTGAGATTACATCTGGGGTTCTGTGTACAGTATTGGCCTCCTTATTTATAAAAAGCAACTTATAGGAAGCAATTCAAAGATAGTTTATTAGACTAATACCTGGAATGGATAGGTTTGTTTTATGAGGAATGTTTTGACATGCTAGACTTGTGTCTGCTAGATTTTAGAAGAGTAAGAGGCGACTTGCTTGAAATATATAAAATTCTGAGGAGTCTTGAAAGGATGGATGTGGAGAGGATGTTTCCTCTTGTTGGAGAATCTAGAACTAGGGGTCACTGTTTAAAAAGAAAGGGTGACCCATTTAATATAGACATTAGAAACATAGAAAATAGGAGTTAGAGGAGGCCATTCAGACCTTTGCGCCTGCTCCACCATTCATTATGAACATGGCTGATCATCCAATTCAATAGCCTAATCCTGCGTCTTTGCCCCTCCCCAATACCCTTTGATCCCTATGCCCCCCTGTTTCTTGAAAACACACAATGTTTTGGCCTCAAGTACTTTCTGTGGTGACTAATTCGATAGCTCACCATTCTCTAGCTGAAGACATTTATCCTCATCCCTATCCCAAATGGTCTACCATGTATTCTCAAACTGTGACCCCTGGTTCTGGACACCCCCACCATGGGAAACATCAAATTAGGAGAATATTTTTCTTTCATAAGATCGTGAGTCTTTGGAACTCTTTGCCTCAAATGGCAGTGGAAGCAGAGTCTTTCTAAGGCATGGGTACATCTATTCTAAATCAGCAAGGGGTGAAAAGTTATCACGAGTAGGAGGAAATGTGGGGCTTAAGTTACAATCAGATCAATCGTGATCTTATTGAATGGTGGAGCAGGATCGAGGGGCCATGAGGGTACTCCTGCTCCTAATTTGTCTGTTCGTATGAGAAGGAGGTAGAGTTGGTTATTATGCAGAACAAATGGCTCTTCTAATGGCTTCATGCTTAAGCATATTGTGAAATGTTAGCAACCCAGACCAGGGCATTTCTTGATTTGTATTGTGAGCTGTTCTCAAAGGGGGCCAACTTAGCTACTCCATTGGAAATGCAGCACTTTAAGTCTCCATTTCCTCAGATCACTGACTTGGAGAGGAACCATGTGCCTACCAAAGTGATTTATTTGATTTTAATGATGTTCTGTTATGGGGGCGATCCAGTTGGGGCCAATAACATTTTGTTTGAAGTAGACAAAAATGTATGATTCAAGGTGCTTACTAAGTCAATAAAGCCACAAGATTTCACGGATTTTAAACAAACAAAAATAAACTTTACAAGTTCAGAAAGATAAATCTTCACAATATCACTGTCGCATTCAGGGTAATATGAGGTACATGTGAATTAACAAGCAAACTGTGGACAAACACACCACACTACAGAATGTGACCAAAACAGATTTCATCGATTTCTCAAGAACCCAGCTTGACTTTAGTGGCACTGTGAGCCAACCAATCTCATTGAAACCTGGCCTTTCTCACAGGGATTTCCAATTTTCACCTTCAACGGTCTTGCCTCAGAATTCTGTCCAAAAGGTCGCTCCAACTGTCCCAGAAGATGTGCTGTTAGGTAATTTGGACATTCTGAATTCTCCCTCTGTGTACCCGAACAGGCGCCGGAATGTGGCGACAAGTTCTTTTCACAGTAGCTTCATTGCAGCATTAATGTACGCCTACTTGTAACAATAAAGATTTTTTTTTAAACTGGAAGGCTTCAATAACAGCTCACCTCAAAGTTTCAGTCTCGCCTTCCAAAATGTTATCACCCTGGATTCCCGAGTATACTCAGGCACTAGCTCACAAGCACGATTTCAGTTCTTTGGCTGCGCTAAACAGAACACCACTGCTCCAACGAGGTAATTCTGCCCTCACAGCACAGAGCCACCAACCTTCTGCTGCTCTTCGTCTACCTTCTTGGATTTTCAGGACTTCTCTTGAGTCCACTTCACTTAAAATCTGCTCCACCTAACCATTCCTCTTACTTGGAGACTGTTTATTTGCTTCTTTTTTTATTAACCGAGATCTGTTCTGTCCCTTTTGTCTTTGTTCCTCATCTTGGGACACTTGATGGCTCACAGATTATAACTAACCATTCAAGAAGTGCTGTTCACATCACCCTTGAACTGATCTGGTGACCTAACATGACACTATGAAGGCCCCACCCTTGTTACTAGGCAGGAACAAATGTAACAAGCAGACGAGCATCCTGTACATTAAATGCTATCTTCAGGGACTACAATCTGTAATTATCTTGCAATTGTGTCTCTCCTCTCTCTATATCTATTTATATATATATTAGATGTGTTGTGATTGTGAACCTGCCTCCACTTCACCTGATAAATGAGTAGCGATCCAAAAGCTTGTGCTTTCAAATAAACCTGTTGGACTTTAACCTGGTATTGTGAGACTTCTTACTGTGCCCACCCCAGTCCAGTGACGGAATCTCCACTTCATGAGACAAGTCCTTACCTCAGGAATCAATCTAGTAACCCTTTTCTGAACCGCCTCTAATGCATTTACATCCTTCCTCAAGTAAGAGGACCAAAACTATGTGTGATACTCCAGATACGGTCTCACCAATGACCTATATGGTTGCAACAGCACTCCCCTACTTTTATACTCTATTCCATTAGCAATGAACGTCAAAATTTAATTTGCCTTTCTTATTATCTACATACTAACTTCTGCACTTACGAATATTGAAGTTTCATTCCAGTTAGGTAATAAGTTGTATTTTTATTCCTCTTAACCTCATATTTACCCACATTATGCTCCATCTGCCAAACTTTGGCCTACTCACCTAACCTAATCAATTTGTATCTATTTGTAAATTTCTAATTTCCTCATTGCAACTTGCTTTCCCACCTATTTCAGTGTCATCTGCAAATTTGGCTACAGTACATTCTATTTCTGCATCTCAGTCATTAATATAGATGGTATATATTTGGGGCTGAGAACCGAACCCAGTGGCACACCATTAGTGACAACTTGCCAAACAGAAAAAGACACATTTATCCCGTCTCTCTGCTGTCTGTTGGTTAGCCACTCCTCTATCCAAGCTAATATAATGCCTCCAATCTTGTGAGGTTAACCTTTTGTGTAGCACCTTATCAAATCCCTTCTCTAAGTCCAGATACACAACATCATAGGGCGGCACGGTGACATAGTGGTTAGCGCTGCTGCCTCACAAAGCCAGGGACCTGGGTTCAAATCCAGCCTTGGGTCACTGACTGTGTGGGCTCCCTCCGGGTGTTCCTGTTTGTCCTACATTCCAAAGATGTGCAGATTAGGCTGATTGGCATGCTGAATTGCCCCTAAGTGTCCAGGGATTTGTAGGGTGGGATCATGAAGATGGGGCGGGGGAGCAAGGCGTAGTAAGGTGCTCTTTCAGAGGGTTGGTACATACTAGATGGGCTAAAAATTAAAATCGCTTATTGTCACGAGTAGGCTTCAAATGAAGTTACTGTGAAAAGCCCCTAGTCGCCACATTCCGGCGCCTGTTCGGGGAGGCTGTTACGGGAATCGAACCGTGCTGCTGGCCTGCTTGGTCTGCTTTCAAAGCCAGCAATTTAGCTGTGTGCTAAACAGCCCCTAAATGGCCACTTTCTGCACTGTAGGAATTCTCTGATTCTATCCACAAGACTTTCATTATCCACTTTGTTACGTTTCCGAAGAACTCCAGCAAACTAATCAAACATGATTTCCCCTTCAAAAAACTATGTTGATTCTGATGGATTCCATTTTGACTTTCTAAATGTCCTGTACTACTACTTTAGTAATAGATTCCTATTTTCTACATGTTTCCTTTTTTGAATAGGGTGTTATATTAGCCTTCCACTGGAACCTTTACAGAATCCAGGGAATTTAGGAATGTTAATAATAATAATCTTTATTGTTGCCGCAAGTAGGCTTGCGTTAACACTGCAGTTAAGTTACTGTGAAAATGCCCTTGTCGCCACATTCCCGCGCCCGTTCGGGTAGACAGAGGTAGAATTCAGAATGACCAATTCACCCAACAAGCACGTCTTTCAGGACTTGTGGGAGTAAACCGGAGCACCCGGAGGAAACCCACGCAGACACAGGGAGAACATGCAGATTCCGCACAGTGACCCAAGCCGGGAAACAAACCTAGGACCCTGGTACTGTGAAGCAACATTGCTAACCACTGTGCTACCGTGCCGCCCAATGCCTCCACTATCTCTGCTACCATTTCCTTTAAGACCCTAGGATTTAGGCCATCAGTCCCTGGGGTCTTGTCTGCCTTTTACAAAATATATTTTTATTTAAACATTTTCCATTTTATACACAACACCAAAACAACATAACACCCTAATCACAAACCCCTCCCTCCCATAGAAAAAAAACAAAAGTATCAACCCCCCTTCTCCTCCCCCACCCCCCCCCAACCCCGCTAGCAACTGACAGTGACCAGCTCTTTGAAGATAAATAGCTACTGTCTTCAATTGCTCTGCTCTCCATGTACTTTACTTTCTCAAGGCCTAGAAACTCCATAAGATCCCCCAGCCGCACTGAGGCACTGGGTGGAGAAGCTGACCTCCATCCCATCAGCACTCTCCTTCAAGCGAAGGCCAGGACATCCCTCTGCTCCCCTCTGCAGCTCCAGCAAGTCTGACACCCTAAATATGGCCCGTAAAGGACAGGTCACCAGTTCAATTTTCAGAATCACCAACATGGTACTGAAGAAGGAGACCCAGAACCCTACGAGCTTAGAACACAACGAGAACATGTGCACATGATTGGCCGAACCTCTTCCACAGCGCTCACACTTGTCCTCCACTCCTGCAAAAATCCTACTCATCTTGGACCTAGTCAATGAGCCCGATGTGCTACCTTATGCTGTATTAAGCCAAGCCTCGCACAGAGGACGTGGCATTCACCCTCTGCAAGGCCTCATTCCACACCCCATCTTCCAACACCAGACCCAACTCCTCCCCCCACTTGGCCGTAACAACCTCCACCAATACTGCGTCTTCAGCCATAAACTTCCATAGATATATTTGTCTGCCTTTTAATCCCAATAGCTTGCTCAGTATTTTTTCCCTAGTGATGGTGATTGTTTTAAGTTTTTCCTTTTCAACAACCTCTGCATTATTTGTTAATATTGAGAAGGTTCTTGTGTCTTCCACTGTGAAAACTGAGGTAAAATATTGATTTAGTGTTTCTGCCATTTCTGTGTTCCCTATTATTAACTTCCCAGTCTTGTCCTCTAAGAGATCAACATTGACCTACCCCATACCTTTTTATATACTTATCGACTCTCTTGCAATCCATTTCTATATTTTGCACTAGATTTCTTTCATAACTTACATTGGCTCCTTTCATAATTTTTTTTGTAGCCCTCTGTTCGTCTTTAAGCGTTTTCTAATCCTCCAGCCTGCCACTGACCTTTGCAATATGGTATGCCTTAGTTTTTGCCTTTGTTATCTTTAACCTCCTTGCTTAGCGTGGATGCATTTTCCCCCTTTTACAATTTTTCTTCCTCTCTGGAATATATTTCAGTTGGGAGGAATTTAATATCTCCTTAAATGTCTGCCACTGTTCATCAACTATCCTACCTTTTAGTCTTTCTGCCCAGTCTACACGGGGCAAAATTGTCCTCGTGCCTATGTAATTACCTTGATTTAACACCGGAACGCTTGCCCTCAAATTGAATTGAAACTCAAGCATGCACTGATCACTTTTCCCTAGAAGATCCTTTACTACAAGACATTAATTAATCCCATCTCATTACACAATACCAAATCCAAAACAGCCTGCTCCCTGGTTGGTTCAACACCATTATTGTTCCAAGAAACAATGTCTAATACGTTTTATGAAGTCTTCCTAGAGGTTACCCTTTCCAATTTGATTAATCCAGTCTATGTGCATATTAACGTCACCCATGATTATTGCTGTACCTTTCTTACAAGCTCCCAGTATTTCCTGCATTATGTTGTGTTTTACTGTGGAACTATTTATTAGGAGACTGATAGATTACTCCCACCAGCAACTTTGCTGGCTGTTTCTTATTTCTACCCAAACTGAATCTATGTCTTGATCTCCAGTAGCAATATAATTTCTCACTCCATCACTCATCCCGTCCTTTACTAACAAAGCTACACCACCACCTTTTCCTTTCAGTCTAACCTTCTGAAACACTGAGTACCCTTAGATATTCAACTCCCAGACCTGGTCTCCTTGTAACCATGTCTCAGTTTTGTGATGATGGGCAGCACGGTAGCATTGTGGATAGCACAATTGCTTCACTCCCAGGTTCGATTCCGGCTTGGTTCACTGTCTGTGCGGAGTCTGCACATCCTCCCCATGTGTGCATGGGTTTCCTCCGGGTGCTCCGGTTTCCTCCCACAGTCCAAAGATGTGCAGGTTAGGTGGATTGGCCATGATAAATTGCCCTTAGTGTCCAAAATTGCCCTTAATATTGGGTGGGGTTACTGGGTTATGGGGCTAGGGTGGAGGTGTTGACCTTGGGTAGGGTGCTCTTTCCAAGAGCCGGTGCAGACTTGATGGGCCGAATGGCCTCCTTCTGAACTGTAAATTCTATGATAATCACCACCAGATCATTTTATTTATTTATTTATTTTTAAAATTTAGAGTACCCATTTTTTTTCCAATTAAGGGGCAATTCAGTGTGGCCAATCTACCCACCCTGCACATCTTTGGGCTGTGGGGGTGAAACCCACGCAGACACGGGGCGAATGTGCAAACTCCACACGGTCAGTGACCCAGGGCCGGGATTGCAATCCGGGTCATCAGCGCCGTAGGCAGCAATGCAAACCACTGTGCTGCCCATCATCACCAAATCATACCCCTTTATCTCTATTAGCGCTGTTAACTTATTACATTTATTCTGAATGCTACGCTCATCATTAACCTGTACTCCCACCTCTCCTTACACTTTGATTATTTAAATTTCCATGTAACTGATTTCTCCCACCAGAAGAGCTTGTTTTTACTCTCCTTAGGCCTTGAAGATTTTAAATGTCTCAATTACCAGCAATTAGGGCTAAATTTTAAAAAGGCAAGAGTTTTAAGATTTATTCTCTCAAACTCCCACACTTACCTCAGCTTCCAAGCTCTCAGATGCTGCCACACTTGCTGAGGTTATCCAGCATTTTCTGATTTTATTTCCCATTCGACTTTGTTCACTCTTCACAATATGACTTATTTCTCCACAATCATGCCTGTATCATCTTTACAATACGACTCAGTCTGAATTTTGCGAGCAATCCTAAAAGTGTTTTTGGAGATTTTTTTTTTCAATAGAAATGTTATTTGTAAACATGTAAATAATTTATCTTTCTTATCTCCATGCAGCCTCCCTTTGGGCAGTCAGGTTATTACTGTGCCTGTAAACTCCTCCTTGTCTTGGCACATAAATCGTTTACGAGAGATCAGCAAAGAGGCCTACAATGTCAGCTATGCCTGGAAGTTGGTACGTTATGCTTTGTTGAACATGTCCTTGAATTTATTTTTTTTGATCTGAGGATATGGGGTTTGCAGTTTAAAACCAAAAGAACTTTGCTGAATCAATTGCATTTTTCACAAAAGTAGCCAACTCACATATCTCTTCAGTATCTGATCCAGGTAAATATTTTTGCAAATTGTGATTGCTGATATTTAATATGATATACTGAATATATTTATTGTGCTATTCTTGAGTTATTGGGCTAATTCTGAATTTTCAAACTCTGGAATGAAAATGGATTCTTTATGTCAAACGTTGTTGCTCTGTTTATCTGGCTCTAAATATGGTCGCCTTCCTTAATCCTAATTATGTTTTTCTCTAGAGTCGCCAGGTATCTTTAGATACCGCCACAACGTTCAAACCCGAATACTGATCAAAGAACCAATGCACCAGTTAGTTAGTTCAAAGTCAATACTATTTATTTACACACAATAATCTCTACTCATGCACAAATACCATAAACTAAACTATCTCTCACGCTAACGCCTATACTTAGGTGCCCACTCAGTTAGAGGAACAATGGCCGTTGTTCGGATCTGAGGCTGTTGGGTGCGAAGGTGTAACAGGAGAACAGCTAAGGTCAACCGTCTGATGGCGAGCGTTGACCTTGGACTTACTTGCTTCTGTTGCAGCTGGTGGATGGGTCTCTCCGCTTCGAGAGCTGAGTCCAAGAGAGCGATTCTCTCTCGGGAGCTTCTTCTTATCCCCAAAGGGGCTTCGCGCGCTTTTGGGCGGGCCTTGAACTTGGCCCCAATTAATTGGACCGCATCTTGATCATCGGTAAAGATCTTGACCAATAAAAGGGTGGGTGCCCTGATGGTTGGGCGTGTCTTAGGAGGCTGTTGGCCTTGCTTTGTTTGTGTCTTGCTGGCGCCGGGGTGTCTGCCTTAGTATCAGTTACTTGAATGTTATTCCTTTGTTCCCGGAGATGGGCCATCAGTATGCTAATTGACCTACAGTTTCAGTCTCGTCTGGGAGTTGCCTTCTCAATACGCATCCAGGCTCTGTGCCTGCCTGCTTTCTTAGCACTGTTCACGTTTCCCTATAGCCGTTGCAAACATCCATTTTGTAATCTGGAAGTGGCCATCCCAGATGGCTACAACGTGCAATGTAGAGGTTCAGAAAATAGCTGTTCCTAGCTGTTCCTTCCATTTTCTGCTACATTTACCTCATTGCGCTGCCACTTTCAGGAGCTTGATTGATCAGTGGCAGGATTGTAAGGGAAATACGTGCTGTTGTCTTAAATGTGCCAAAATCTCTAAGTAAATGGATGTGCCAGCAGCAGGAACCTGGGACAAATAGAAACATAGCCTCCAGAATTTTCAGTTCGTAGGCAAAGTGATGATGGCTCACCTGAATGTAAATACTTTCCCCTCATTGGCCTGTCGAAACCTTCCCCAGCTATTTGGGGAGGTCCTTCAGCCAGAAATAGATTTCCTTGTGTGAGTTGTTGATTGGAATGCAGCAGAACCTGCCAAATAACATAAATGCATTGAGTTCCAGAGAACTGTTGGCGGTTTTCTAATATCCTTCTTGAACATAAATACAGTGTCAACGTACATGGGTCCATGTATTAATGCCCAGTGTTACTGTGTGAAGATAAAACATGCAATTATTTCAAATGCCGTTGCATTTATTTTTATTGAAGGTTAAACTCTTTGGATCGCTTGCATTTCAGGAATGCATCAACTGCACCCCCCGTCTTTCTAATTCCTTTTCATGTGCATAACTGAAATGACCTTGTCAGTTCGTCCAATTTTCTGTTGCCCTCTCAATAGTCAGGCATTTTCAATGTATTATTTTAACCAATGCTTGCCATGTATTCAGCGGTAAGTTTTATTGCTTATATAGGGATTTGATGATTCGGTGAAATCTCTTCATCCATGCTGCTGTGTGGAAGTTCCGGAAAATCATGCAACAGGTTTACCCTAATGAAGTTGTATTCAAAATGAATATCAATAAACTCTTGACATTTCTGTCTGCACAGGTGCAGGATACATCCTTTATTCTCTGTATAGTGATGGTGCAGCCTGAGGTACCAGTTAAACATCTGAAGAATTTGAACACAGCACCAAGCAGTAAGCTTCTCTACCATCGATTGGATCTGCTGGGCCAGCCCACCTCCTGCCTGCACTTCAAACAGTTAGCAACACTGGGTAAGAAACATTTAATTAAAAAAAAATTTTTTTTGTGGATTTGTGACTTCTGATATTCCTTGCTGCTCCCCCCCCCCCCCCACACACACACACACACCAGCTCACCACCTTGGGTCACCTTTAACTAAGAAGGGAGCTGCGCTACTTAATCCAGGCCTACTCCAATTGTACTCTGAACTGTTTACTGGTAGTACATGAAAAATGCTTGATGGTGACTTGACCTCAATTTCTGTAATTGTTTCATTTGTGTAACGAGGTATACATTGTTCATTTATTGCTTCTCCATCATGCTGTCTGTCTTGACATATGGTCATGTCATGAACAGCATAAGATAGTAAACTATCCAATCATTCTCATTCCCGATATTCATACTTTATAGAAGGAGGAGTTTCAAGGAGCAGTGTTTAGTTGATTTATGGTTTTTTTGTTGGTGTAATGGAAAGAAAATCATAGTCTGGTACTCTGTTGGTGCTACATGCCAGGCCCATACGTGAGGAACGCTATGAGGTACGGAAGGACATCCCATGGACCCATACCCCAACACTAGCCAGCATTTTCTGATAGAAAGTGAAAAACTGTTAGAAAAATAGATTATGGAAAGTTTCACATTCATCATTTCTGTTGTTAATATGACCTGTTATGTTAAGTAACTTGAATAGCATTCTTGGGCATATATTGTTTTTCCCCACATATTCAGATGTGATTCTTTTATTCAAGGAAAGCATTTTCTGTTCGCACTTCATATCATCATGGGCCCCTAGCATCTAGTGTCATTCAGCATTGGAAAGGTTATGCCTTCATTAACTCGAGACCATAATGATGTCTCTTAGGCATGATTATCACAAGTCTCATGTTTGTGATATTAATATTTAATACAGTGCTATGATTGCCTCTCTTGCAGAAAGTCCCACGGTCATGCTGTCTGCAGGCAGCTTTTCGTCTCCATTTGAGCACTTGAGTCAAGCTGAGACCAAACGCATGGTGGAACACTACACGGCTTATCTGAGTGACAACACGCGTCTCATCGCTAATCCAGGACTCAAGGTGAGTTTTTTCATTAAAATTGCACACTCAATTTTCCAAAAAAATTGCGCACTCAATTTTCCAAAACTGTAGCGTTGTGTTATTTCACAACTTTGTCGAGGGCCCAGTGTTGTATTGTTGTTTAAAGCTCAGCACGGTATCAGACAGGATGCCAAGATTGAGAACCGCTTGCTTCAGCCTGAGAGAGAATCATGAGAAGAGAATGGTGTGTTCTATCACTTGATGTATAGAAGTTGAGATATCTCTGTCTTACCATTCACTTATTGAACAGTACTCAATCCCTACAGCTGGCCAGGCACTGATCAGGAACTCAGGCTCATCGAGCATCAACTCTGCCAAGAGCCAGTGGTGAAGGGGGGCGATGTCCCCTACGCTATTATGAGTTATTTTATTGTATTATACATTGAGGAGAATTACACTTGAGTATTTAGTGTTTGTGTTTGTAAGATTACTTTATGATGGTGCCAAACTGAGGTTAAATTAATGACCAGTTAGTTTCAAATCATACTTTTGATAAATAAGTACTTTACAGGACCATGAGATCCTGCTAAACAACTGACTTGTTTTCCAAAAATTGTAGTTCCCATTTTATAAATAGAGAATGTGTGTATCCTAAAGAGAATTGCTAATCTAATTTACCGTGAGTTGACAAAGGATCAACCCTCCCAATAGCCTCAAGGATATGAGCCCAATTTCAGAGTAGTTAATGAGTGGTATGTTTAACAAATACACTATAAAGAGAAAACAAATCAGCCGAGTAAATATTGATCAATGTTGTAAATACACCTTTTTGTATTGGCTTTTAATCCATCATGTAAAATTGCTCCAACCACTACCATCACTTTAACACTTCACCCTGGTGTCATACGGTTGAGAATGCTTTCTGCAGGCACAACCAAAACAACACAATCTATAATTGAATTGCTGGATGAAGTGGATCAGTAAAAAAATTCCATTGCTCTCTTCACTTGTTGCTTCCCGACCCCAGTCATTCCAGGAATTTGGAATCCTCATTGCAGCACTGAATTAGGAAAGTAAATGTGGGTTAATATAATAATATTATGCTGCTCCTCAGGAAATTATTCCCACATCTGCTAATTTTTGGCAAAGTCATACTTTGCAGATTAATGTTGAATAATTCCCTGAATTTACTTTACTTTTTTTTTCAATAAAAATGGACCTCTGCACATTTCTTCATTTTCCCTGTATTCTCACTGTATTAAAATTGTGTCTCTTTACAGTATCTTTTGACCTTAACTGAGTCTTCCTGTGACCTCAAAACTGGTGCCCCTTGCCTTCCTGTGTCTTTCCTTTCTCCTCTAATCTTCATGCCGTTAAAACCCAAGCTTGACATTACCTAATCATAGTTCTTGATTAATCACATCAGGGGCGAAATTCCGGAGAATCGCCCGGGGCCGCCGAAAATCCCGCCCCCGCCGTGGCAGAAATTCTCCGCCGCCTGGGAATTGGCGGGGGCGGGAATCGCGCCGCAGCGAGCCCCCTGCGGCGATTCTCCGGCCCGCGATGGGCCGAAGTCCCGCCGCTGGGAGGCCTCTCCCGCCGCCGTGGTTTGAGCCACCTTTGGTGGCGGCGGCACGAGCGGACTCCTGGGGGGGCGCAGGGCGATCGGACCCCGGGGGGTGCCCCCAAGGAGGCCACGCCCGCGATCAGGGCCCACTGATCGGCGGGCGGACCAGTGCCGTGGGGGCACTCTTCCCTCCGCCGCCTCCACGGCCTCCACCATGGCGGAGGCAGAAGAGAACCCCCCAGCGCGCATGCGCCGGTGGTGACGTCAGCGGCAGCTCATGCGCGAACCGGCGAAGGCCTTTCGGCCGGCGCCGGGCGTGAAAGGCCGTTGTAGCGGTTTTGGCGCCAGTCAGCGTGTAGCCAACCACTCCGGCTCGGGCCTAGCCCCTCAATGTGAGGGGACACTGGAGTGGTTGGCGCTACGCCGGGACCCCCCCGCCCCGCCGGGTAGGGGAGAATCCCGCCCCTGATCTATGACTCTTTTTGACTTTGGTGTTCTGCACTCTAATCCTTGGCTCTTCACTAGTTTTCTCAGTTTTTAAAAAAATCCTTTGGGGAATGGACCAGGTTTTCACTTGTGTGGAATTAGGCAAATTATCTTTCCCTAAACCTGGATAAATTGGAACACTGAAATCTGCACAAAATCCTTTCTTAGTATATGAGGGAACTGTCTTTACAATTTCATACAATCTGTTTAAAAAGCGTATTAACAGGATTGATTTGCGGCTTTGAAACTTCTCAGGCATGTCTTTTAAGAAGTCCTCTGTTTTTTTTCCCCTGTCTGTGTGTAGTCTTCTGTCAGAAACGAAGTCATGGCTACCAGTCACGTAACAGATGAATGGATGTCACAAATGGAAATCAGTATCCTGAACAGTTACATTGTTCGGCGTTACATAGCAACGCCCAATGGGGTGCTTCGGATTTACCCTGGTTCTCTCATGGACAAAGCATTTGATCCCACCAGGAGACAGTGGTGAGTTTTACAGGATCCACAGGAATAGTTTTCCACATAGCCTCACAAGCAAAACCTCTTTATTTAAAATAAATGTTTATGTCTTGCCACAGTGAACAGGGCCTGTCCTAACAGTGAAGTGATTAATGATGTTTTTTGTGTTTGTGTGTTTAACATTTCTTTTCATTGATATTGCAGCTAAGATTTTTGATTTATTTGTATTTGTTTTGTATCCAATAGTTCCCTTGCTTGCCTGCTTTTTTTCCCACTTGTGCATGCTGCATAGAAAATAGTTGGTGTATTTCTTTTTTCTTCTCTGACTGAGGGCAACTTGTGTATGAAGCTAGGCGCTGAGCGTTGGCAAGCAATTGAACTGTGGGGGGCACCTCAACTCAGTCTATGTACGGTTCACCGAATAGTGATATGGAGCAGGAGACTCTCCTTTCCTAGCCCTGGAATATTGAGGCCAGTCAGTGCAGTTCTGTTTCTCTTGCCAATATATTGATAGACAAACCTGTCATAATATGAGCAAAGTTTTAGCTGATATGCCTGAGCCACAAAGTGGTGCCACAGGATCATGTTGTTACTTATCTTGGCCTCATTTGTTTTGGTGCAGAATTTGCACCGAGACCATTCACCTCCCTGCAGGCAAGGAAACACAAAATGTTAATGTGGCTCTCGTTTACTTCCCAGAGAACAATATTAGCAGAATCCCGGAAGCAGGATGATATGGAACAACATACCTGGGGGGGAAAATAAAGTTTTGCCCTTGTTAAAACTAAATGCCAAGTATAAAATACTGTGCTTAATGAAATTATACTGTTGTTACTAGGTATCTCCATGCAATGGCTAACCCTGCTCTAATCACCTTTACTGGTCCATACCTTGATGTTGGAGGAGCTGGTTATGTGGTAACTCTCAGCCACACTATTCATTCTTCCAGGTAAACTTCAGATACTAAACATCCATCAAGGCATTGATTCTATACAGTGTGTTAGATAGGGTAGCACCATCCTTGAGAAGATGCTTATTAAACCTTTTATTTTTCGCTTAGAAAACACTGGACGAAACTGCTTGACACTTCTCCCAGAATTTCAGTTTTTGAAACATGTTTTTCAAGAAGGTGGCATCCTTTTATTTTCCCCGTGAAGCTAACCTGACCAGTGGTACTCGAGTTCCAATTTCATCAGATGGCCCATTTATTGTTGATGCAACCTTTTTAAAAAAGAGCAGCTGACATGTAGCAGTACTGTTTCTTTTTTAAAATGTATTTATTCAGTTTTTCAAAAAGTTGTACAGAACACTCCAAAAAGGAAAATAATACAAAGGGAAACGGGCAACCTGCCAACCAAACAAAACAACTTAACCCTCAAAACAAAATTAAGCTTTAACCCCCCCCCCCCCCCCCCCCCCCCCCCCCCCCCCCCCCCCCCCCCCCCCCCCCCCCCCCCCCCCCCCCCCCCCCCCCCCCCCCCCCGGGTTGCTGCTGCTGTTGACCTCACCTAACGTTCCGTGAGAAAGTCAAGGAACGGTTGCCACCGTTCCCCAACCTAAGAACCCCCGCCATGTCATTGAAACAAGCCTCCACAATAACAAGAGCCTTCTCTGGGCTACCAAGGAGGCAAAGGCCAGAACTCCGGCCTCTTTCGACTCCTGCACTCCCGGATCCTCCGATACTCCAAATAACGCTATCCCCCAACTCGGTTTTACCCGAGTGTCCAAGACCTTGGACATAGACTTTGCAAAGCCCTTCCAGAACTCTGCAAGCGCTGGGCACACCCAGAACATATGGCCGTGGTTTGCTGGGCTCCCCAAACACCTCGCACATCTGTCCTCCACCCCAAAATACTTACTCATCCTCGCCCCTGTCATATGCGCCCTGTGTAACACTAAACTGGATCAGGCTGAGCCTGGCGCAAGATGAGGAGAAATTGACCCTGCCCAGGGCGTCAGCCCACAGACCCTCATCCAGCTCCTCCCCCAGCTCCTCCTCCCATTTGCCCTTCAACTCCTCCACCGAGGCTTCCTCCGCCTCCTGCAGCTCCTGGTATATCTCCGAGATCGTACCCTTTCCGACCCACACACCCGAAATCACCCTGTCCTGTATCCTTCGGGCAGGCAGCAATGGAAATTCTCCTACATGCTTCCTGACAAATGCCCGAACCTGCATGTACCTGAAGGCATTTCCCGGGGGTAACCCGAATTTCTCCTCCAGTGCCTTTAAGCTGGCAAAAGTCCCGCAAAATGAATAGATCCCCCAGCCTTCTAATTCCCGCCCGGTGCCAGCTTCGGAACCCACCACCAATCCTTCCCGGGGCAAACCTATGGTTATTCCGTATTGGGGACCAAACTGAGGCCCCCGTCTCTTCCCTGTGCCGCCTCCATTGCCCCCAAATCTTCAGCATCGCCGTCACCACCGGGCTCGTGGTATACCGCGTCGGCGGAAGCGGCATCGATGCCATCACCAGTGCACCCAGGCTAGTACCCACACAAGACACTGCCTCTAGCCTTTTCCATGCCGTCCCCTCTCCCGCCATCATCCACTTCCGAATCATCGACACATTTGCTGCCCAGTAGTAGCTACACAGATTCGGCAGCGCCAACCTGTGCTCCAAGAACAGTCTTTTAACCCTTGGGATCCTATTGGCCCACACAAATCCCATGATACTCTTGCTCACTCGCTTGAAAAAGGCCTTAGGGATGAGGATGGGCAGACACTGAAACATGAACAAAAACCTAGGGAGGACCGTCATCTTGACAGACTGCACCCTACCCACTAGGGAGAGCGGAAGCATGTCCCACCTCTTAGTCCTCCTTCCCCCCCTTAAGAATAAGCGAGATCAGAGCTCTCGACATCGTCGGGGGAAGACTTCCTTTTCTCTCGCCTCGTTAAAAGTTCTCAACAGCAATGAAGCCAACAGTTCCGAAAACTTCCTATATAATTCAGTCGGGAACCCATTCGGTCCCGGGGCCTTGCCCGCCTGCAAACTCCCCAACCCCCTAACCAGCTCCTCCATCCCAATCGGGGCCCCCAAGCCCTCTACCTGCTTCTCCTCTACCCGTGGAAACCTCAATTGGTCCAGGAACCGCTGCATCTCCCCCCTCCGGGGGCTCTGATTTGTACAAGTTCTCATAAAAGACCCTAAAGACCTCATTTATTCTGACTGGACTCTGCACCGTATTCCCTCCCTTGTCCCCGATTCCCCCAATTTCCCTAGCCGCCTTCTGCTTCCGCAGCTGATGCATCCGACTCGCCTTCTCCCCGTATTCATACGCTGCTCCTTGTACCTTCCTCCACTGGGCCACAGCTTTCCCCGTCGTCAACAAGTCAAACTCCGTTTGGAGGCTCCGGCGCTCTTTCAACAGCCCCTCCTCGGGGAATTCCGCATATCTCCTATCCACCCTAAGTATCTCTCCTACCTCTCCCTCCTCTCCCTCTTCTCTCTGTGAGCCCTGATGGAGATCAGCTCCCCTCTAACCACCGCCTTCAGCGCCTCCCAGACCACACTCACCGAGACCTCCCCATTGTCATTGGCCTACATATACTTCTGTATACACCCCCGGATCCGCCCACAGACCTCCTCATCCGCCAACAATCCCACGCCCATGCGCCATAATGGCCGCTGGCCCCTCTCTTCTTCCAACTCCAGCTCCACCCAATGCGGGGCGTGATCCGAAATCGCGATGGCCGAGTACTCCGTCCCCTCTACTCTCGGGATCAGTGCCCTGCTCACCACGAAAAAGTCTATCTGTGAATAGGCCTTGTGCACGTGGGAAAAGAAGGAGAACTCCCTCGCCCTTGGCCTAGCAAACCTCCACGGATCCACTCCCCCCATCTGACCCATAAACCCCCTTAGGACTTTGGCCGCAGCTGGCCTCTTACCCGACCTAGACCTAGACCGATCCATTGCCGGGTCCAGTACAGGGTTGAAATTCTCCCCCCCCCCCCCCCCCCCCCCCCCCCCCCCCCCCCCAGAATTAGGTTCCCCACCTCCAAATCCGGGATCCGACTTGGCATTCGCTTCATGAATCCTGCAACGTCCCAATTTGGGGCATATACATTCACCAGCACCACCCAGGCCCCCTGCAGCTTACCACTCACCATCACATACCGGCCCCCTTTATCTGCCACAATGCCCACCGCCTCAAGTCACACGCTTGCTCAACAAAATTGCTACCCCCCCCCCTCTTCTTCGCGTCCAACCCGGAGTGAAGGACCTCCCCTACCCATCCCTTCCTCAGCCTGGTCTGATCCGCAACTTTCAGGTGCGTCTCCTGTAGCATGGCTACGTCTGCCTTCAGTCCCTTTAAGTGCGCAAATACCCGGGCCCTCTTGACCAGCCCATTTAGGCCTCTCTCATTCCACGTGATCAGCTGTATCGGGGGACTAGCCGCTCCCTCACCCCTGCCGACTAGCCATCTCCTTTTTTGGGCTAGCCACGTGCACATGTCTCCCGCTCCTTCCAGCCCCCCAGGCGGAGGCTCCCTGCCGACTCACCCTATTATCTCCAGCTCCCCCTCGGTCAATACAGCAGCAATCCAGTAACCCCCCCACCGGCCAAGCAATTGCTTGACCCCCCCTACTCCCCCCATTGCACTCCCGTAAGTCAGCTGACTCATGCTGACCCCGACCGCACAGCCACCGATCCCCGCAGAATTCCCTCCTAAAACCCAAGTCCCCCCCCCTCCACACCCCCGCAAAGCAATGTAGACTCCAGTCCAATACCGCCTCCCTGTGTCCGGCCCCGTGCCCTCTCTTTCCACAGGAAAAGAAAACCCGCGCTCCCAGTCCAGGCTGACCCCACCCTCTATGGCGCAGCTCCATTCTCCTACAACCTCACCCTCACCCCCATCCCCAGAGGCCCAGGGTTCCCGGCCCCTTCTCCCCCCACCGAACGCGGGGAACAACCCCTCCCAGACCAGCACCCGCACAGAAAAAAAAGAAACAAATATCGCCGCCTCTCACTCCACAACATCCTCCAAAACATGCTACAGGCCACTAATTTGAGTCCAGCTTCTAATTTTTGATAAAGGTCCACACTTTGTCCGGCGTATCAAAATAGTGGTGACGGTCCTGATATGTGACCCACAGTCGTGCGGGCTGCAACGGCCCAAACTTCACCCCCTTTCCGTGGAGAACCACCTTGGCCCGATTGAATCCTGCCCTCTTCTTGGCCAGCTCTGTACTCCAGTCCTTGTAAATGCGAATTTCACCATTCTCCCACCTGCTGCTCCGCTCCTTCGTCCATCTCAAGATGCACTTCCTATCGGTGTAACGGTGAAACCTCACCACCACAGCTCTCGGCAGCTCATTCGCCCTCGGTCTCCTCCCCAGGACTCTGTGCGCCCCATCCAGCTCCAAGGGCCTCGGGAAGGCTCCCGCGCCCATCAGCGTGCTCAGCATCGTAGCTACATACGCCCAGCATCCAACCCCTCCACACCTTCAGGGAGACCCAGAATCCGAAATTCCTCCTTCTCGACCTGTTTTCCTGATCCTCGAATTTGTGCACCTCCACCTTCACTGCCAGGCCCAGGATCTCGTTATCAGAGGCCTTCTGCTACACCTCTTTAATCGCTGTCCCCTGCATCCTCTGGATCTCTACCAGCTTTTCTATCGATGCCTTCATAGGGGCCAACGTCTCTGCCTTCAATTCCGCAAAGCAGCTTCGTTGAAACTCTTGCTGCTGCCGCGACCATTGAGCCCACGCTGCCTGGTCTCCGCCCGCAGCCATCTTGCTTTTTTGCACCTGTTCTCCGCTCTTCTGTAATGCCCCTTTTTTTACCGCACTGCTCCTGGTCTACTCCATACAGTGCTGGGGGGACCTTACTGCCATCTTCCCACACCGGGAATCGTCAACCAAAGTGCCGCTGGGGCTCCTTAACAGGGACCAAAAGTTTGTTTTTGGCGGCGACCTACCCAACCATAGCCGCAGCCGGAAGTCCCAAATGTACCAGTACTGTTGGCCATTTGCTACAAGCATAATATTTCTGACTGTACGTAGATTTCCAAATAATTACTTAAGAATGCTGTGCATTTAATCTATTTGAAAATTTGAGATAAAATGAAGTGCAGCAGAGGCAGTACAGTCACGCAGTGGTTAGCACTGCTGCCTCACGGCGCCGAGGTCCCAGGTTCGATCCTGGCTCTGGGCCACAGTCCGTGTGGAGTTTGCACATTCTCCCTGTGTTTGCATGGGTCTCGCCCCCACAACCCAAAGATGTGCTGGGTAGGTGGATTGGCCATGTTAAATTGGCCCTTAATTGGAAAAAATGAATTGCGTACTCTAAATTAATTTTTTTTAAATAAAAAAAATGAAATTCAGCAAAGAATAGACGAGATGCACTGTTGTTTAGGTAGATATTAATGAGAAATGTGTCAAAGTATTCATTTTTTTTCTTCCGCCAAAGATCTCTTTCAGCACCAGGACATGCTGTAGCAGTGATGGGTGTTGACTTTACACTGCGATACTTCTATAAGGTTCTTTTGGATTTGTTACCCATCTGCAATCAAGATGGAGGCAACAAAATCAGGTAACAACAACGCAAAGTTATTCAACTTAATAATTACCCAGAATCTATCAATCAATTGTAACTGATCTGTTCTTGCATTAACAAAAGAAGACAATTTCCATTATTATTTTGGGCCATGTGGGTGCCCAGGAAGGAGGCACAGATGGATATTTTTCCAATGTGTGGTGGAGGCTGCATATTAACTGTTCAGATTAGCATATATTCACTTTTCATTTTAATGTTACTTTTTAAAAATGAAGATTGTCTGGTTCTCTGCTTTCTTTTTACTTCATCAAAACTTATAAAAAGAAGCTGGTGGCCTACTAAATGTAAAAGTTAGCCATTCAATTGTTCTAGAGTGGTGGAAGCTTTCCTCTAGTCTCTTTACATTGATTTGGCTTTTTTTTTCAATAGGTGCTTTATTATGGAAGATAAAGGTTATCTCTTGGCACATCCAACTCTGATCGACCCAAAGGGCCACGCTCCTGTGGAGCAACAACATATCACCCACAAGGTACTGAAATGATATCTTCTGAATTTAGCTTTGAGAGTTAATCTTAAACAGAGTAGAACATCATCGTCAATCACCAATGGAATTCGTCAAACGTTTCTCAACTTAGTGGATGGCAGACTGGAGAGACTCATTCCTGTTCCAGTAATTCTTGGTAAGAAGTCTTACAACACCAGGTTAAAGTCCAACAGGTTTGTTTCAAACACGAGCTTTCGGAGCACGGCTCCTTCTTCAGATTCACCTGAAGAAGGAGCCGTGCTCCGAAAGCTCGTGTTTGAAACAAACCTGTTGGACTTTAACCTGGTGTTGTAAGACTTCTTACTGTGCTCACCCCAGTCCAACGCCGGCATCTCCACATCATGGCCAGTAATTCTTGGGTGACACCAAATATGTTTTTGTACTTTTGATAAACAGGAGGTAAATGGGTTTTCTTTGGTATTGTGTTGGCTCCAAGATAATCTACCAGGCGACAGAATGTTGGAAAAAATGTGATTCTCTGTGGCAGGATAGGGAACCCACTACCAGTATCAGATGGCTGTATTTTGAGGGTAAAATATGATTGGTGCAGACTGGCTAATTGATGGTCCTAGAGAAGCCTTTCATCAAGGCTTGGAATTGGCCAGTGGCCTCAAATAACACTGCAACCCAATTCTCTAATTCAATGTTATTCACTCCAATGTTATCCACTATTGGCCAGTAGCTAAATGTGGTTAATTTGAAATCCAGCAGTGACTAATTGCATTTGTGATTATAAAATTTTTACATGAGTAAAAGACCGAATTGTGAGCATGTGATTTCAGTACTTATTTGCACGCCATATGCTTCCGTACTTTAACCTTCTGTGTGTTTGTTCATAAAATAAGACTAAAAGTAGAATGTGAGTATTTTGCTTGTGTGTGATTTTCTTTCTTAACCACCGTACAGTAGTAGATGTTCAATAAATAGACACAAGAAGCACATTTATCTGTTGTATGTCAGGAGCATTGCACTGAAATTGGGTGTACATGGCGAAAACAGTGTCTCCATAGATGCAGTAGTGCCCAGTCACTAATTTATTTTGGACAACACTGTTCCAACTGTTATAGTGGTTCAAGTTGGGCAAATGGTGAAAACCATACTAGTGCTAGGTGCTGATAAACTGTGGTTTTAACCAGTTCAACTCCAGGAGTATCCCTGTGGATAATTGGAGCTAGTTACTTTAGAGAAGTGGAAAGGAGAACATACAATATGTATCAAACAAATAAAATATTTGTGGCATATTTCTGTGACTGCAAGAAGCAGGAAAAAAAACTGTTGGGACTCACAGTCATTGAGTAAGGTGAAGATGCACTGGGCTGTGATTACAAGTACCTCTCTATTTTGCGTGGTTTCAGAAACATGAAAATCTAATCATCTCATAGTACAATTTAATGGCAAAGTACAAACTAATCGTTTTTCCTTTTTTTTCCTGTCAGGAACCTCTGGTGGCGAATGACATTCTAAACCATCCCAATTTTGTGAAGAAAAACCTTTGCAATAGTTTCAGTGACAGGACAGTGCAGCGATTCTACAAATTCAATACCAGCATTGTAGTAAGTCTGCTTCTAAACAGCATTTATACTTCACATAGAACCAACTTCAATGGTCGTTTCCTGTCGATTGTTTTAATGCTTTGAATGCTATCCATGAATATGAATTTAGAGCTGGGTTGAAATCTATCAGATTGAGGTTGGCTTTTTTCTGATCCTGAAAATAGTGCAGTCATAGGGCAAGATTCTCCTGGCAACCCAGCAGTGTGTTTCTCGATGGCGGGAGGCAGTCAGCCATTGGCCGTCGGTGGGATCTGCTGATCCCGTCACTGTCGATGGGACTTCCCATTGAATCCACCCCACACTGCCCGGAAACCCACAGTGGGCTGTGCCATCAGAAGGACCGGAAGATCCTACAGCATGAACAGCCAGAAGATCTCCAATTTTCCCTTTAAATTCAAGGAATATTTTAGATTCTCCTCTTTCCCTTTCACTTCCACTGTTTATTTTCTCGCCATAAAACATCAGAGGCGGGATTCTCCCCTACCCGGCGGGGCGAGCTGTATCGGCGCCGAGGAGTGGGCGTCGGGCCGCCTGGAAGGTGTGGAGGATTCCGGGGCTAAGCCGGCGCCGGCGGGGTTGGCGCTGCGCCAGCCAGAGCAGGCGACCCTGGGGCCAGACCCCCCCCCGGATGACTCTGCAGGCCGCCCGTAGAACCAGGTCCCATCGGTACGGACCTGGTTTGATTTATGCCGGCGGCCACTCGGCCCATCGCGGGCCAGAGAATCACCGGAGGGGCTCTGCCAGCGGCCGCCGACCGGCGCGGCGCGATTCCCGCCCCCACCAAAACCCCGATGCCGGTGACACTACTTCAGGTTTATAGGTTGTCAGCTAGCCTGATGAAAAGCTGTGCTAGCTGCTGCAAGGACAGCACAGTAGCATAGTGGTTAGCACAATTGCTTCACAGCTCCGGGGTTCCTGGTTCGATTCCTGGCTTGGGTCACTGTCTGTACGGAGTCTGCACGTTCTCCCCGTGTGTGCGTGGGTTTCCTCCGGGTGCTCCGGTTTCCTCCCACAGTCCAAAGGTGTGCAGGTTAGGCTAGATTATGCTAAATTGCCCTTCGTGTCCAAAATTGCCCTCAGTGTTGGGTGGGGTTACTGGGTTATGGGGATAGGGTAGAGGTGTGGACTTGGGTAGGATGCTCTCTCCAAGAGCCAGTGCAGACTCGATGGGCCGAATGGCCTCCTTCTGCACTGTAAATTTTCTGATTCTAGACACCTACAATACTATCCAGCAGAGGACTGGCACATCCAGTGAGCTTGTAACCCGGCTTCAACCCCCTGGGCATTGGGCACAGATCATCTCTCATAAAGCTTCCATGACCTACGGGACGGCACATTGTCGTGGCACAGATGACTAACCTCCTCACAAGCCCCTCATCCAGCACCATATTTACTTAAATGGTCATCAAACTGGGTTGGCTGCTGGATTGCTTTGTTCATGACCTTTAGACTTGTGCCTGAAAAGAGTTTTCTTTCCTTTCATTTTAGCTTTTCTTAATCCCTTTCCCTTTCACTCTTAGCAAATGAGTTTAGGTGCCAGCTAAGCCTTTACAAAGACTTTCCGAATTTTTGACATCCCACCTGTTCTAACCCTTTCATTATCTCCCATGGGCAGCATGGTGGCGTGTGGTTCGCCTTGCTGCCTACGGCGCTGAGGACCCAGGTTCAATCTCGACCAAGGGTTACTGTCTGCGTGGGTTTCACTCCAAAATCCCAAAGATGTGCAGGTTAGGTGGATTGGCCATGCTAAATTGTCCCTTAATTGGAAAAAATATTTATTTATTTTTAAAAAAGGGGGTAAAAAAGAGTTATCTCCTTTCTTTTAAATTTCAACTGCAAGTAATTCTTCGCTCTAAACCCTGGCCTCCTGCAAGCATCTGTCCAAATCTGCACCTGAATCTATGCAAATGAACTCGGCGTGAAAAATTGGCCAAAACCTATCACTAATAATTGGTTTGAACTACACAAGCAGGGGGAAAAAATCCATACTTATTTTCTCTGGCCCAGGATGATACAGCCAAATGTAACAGCCCCATTGTTACCATTCCAATTTAGCAGGCTTGAGATTGAGCTGGTCTGCGTCAGACATTAACATGCTGCATTTATCCATTGACCCAATTGTTATTGGAAGAATTTAATTGAACAACTTATACTTGTGATTTCTTCTTGCTATTTACATGTACTACTTTGATAGGGTGATCTGACCAACCTTGTCCATGGTAGCCATTGTTCGAAGTACCGATTAACCAGGATTCCTGGCACCAATGCGTTTCTTGGAATTGTTAATGAAACCTGTGATGCACTTGCTTTCTGTGCCTGCAGTATGGTGGACAGACTTTGCTTGAACTGTCACAGGTGAGTAACATGTGGGGGCACGGTAGCACAGTGGTTAGTAAGGGGGCATGGCGGCTCAGTGGTTAGCACAGTTGCTTCACAGCTCCAGGGTCCCAGATTCGATTCCCGGATTGGGTCGCTGTTGCACAAAAGCAATCAGTTAATATATTAGTGCTTACCAAATTCTCTGGCACAACAGTTGCCATTATTTTCAGCTGTGACATTCTTATTGGCAAAAAATGCATGGGTGGAAAAATTCTCTGAAATAGATGTTTAAAATTCTCTGGTCAGTTAGCAGTTGACAGAGCAAGATGAGTTAAACAGTTTGAGAAGATTTTTAAAAAACTGATCAAAACCTAACCTTACTGTTTCATATACTGGATAAAAGCAAATTACTGCGGATGCTGGAATCTGAAACCAAAGAGCCAACGTTTCGAATCCAGATGCCCCTTTGTCAAAGCTAAAGACTTAGAAAGTGGGAAATCTTTCATTCTCTCATCCTACCGTATAAATATTTCCCATTTTCTAAGTCTTTTAGCTTTGACAAAGGGTTATCTGGACTCGAAACATTAGGTTCATCTTGTCCATGCAAGCCCAAGGACACCCAGGTACCTTTCCTATTCCCACCTTCCCGCACTCGGTCCATAGTCCTGTAGCTTACAGCACTTAAAAAGTACCTGGACCTGCATCTTAAAAGAGTTTAGGGTCTCTGCCTCCACCAACAACCCAGGCAGCGAATTCCAGACTCCCACTACCCTCTGCGTAAAAAGGTTCCTCATGTCCCCTCTACACCTTCGGCCATTTATCTTGAATCCATGTCCCCTGGCTCTAGAATTTTCCACCAAGGAAAACAATTTTATCCTGTCCACTCTATCGCTTCCCCTCATAATTTTGTTATACCTCAATTAAGTCACCCCTCGGCCTTCTTTGTTCCAAGGAAAATAATCCAAACCTATCCAATCTCTCCCCATACCTATACTTTTCTAGCCCTGGCAACATTCTTGAAAACCTTTTCTACAATTTCTCCAGAGCAATTATGTCCATCCTGTAATGTGACCAGAATTACACATCAAACTCCAGTTGTGGCCTCACCAGTGTTTTCTACAATTCCAACATTGTACCCTGACTTTTATATTCTGTACTTCTGCCAATGAAGGAGAGTATTTCATATGCTTTCTTTACAGCCGTATCTACTTGAACTGCTGCCTTTAGGGACCTGTAAACTTGTACGCCAAGGTCTCTCATTTCATTTGCCCCTCTTAGTATATTCCTATTTATTGTGTACTCCCTATATCAGTTTGGCCTACCTAAATGCATGACCTCACACGTCTCTGTGTTAAATTCCATCTGCAACTTTATCGGCCACTCCACTTATCCATCAATATCATTTTGGAGATTATAGCTATGCTTTACACTGTCCACCGCTCGGCCAATCTCTGTGTTGTCTGCAAATTTCACAATCGTGCCCCGCCTGCATTCATGTCCAAATCGTTAATTTATAACACAAACAGTAAGGGTCCCAACATGGAGCCCTGGGAAAGACCACTTGAAACAACTTTCCATTTTCAATGGCAGCCATCGACCATTACACTTTGTTTCCTGTTACTAAGCCAACTGTTTTATCCAGTTTGCTACATTGCCATGTAACCCATGGGCTTTTACTTTTTTGACCAATCTGCCATGTATGGGACCTTGTCAAACACCTTGCTATAATCCATGTACACCACATCCACTGCACTACCTTCATCAACCTTTCTTGTCACTTCCTCAAAGAATCTAATCAATTTTATGAGACAAGGGTTGGTTTAGCTCAGTGAACTAGACGGCTGGTTTGTGATGCAGAACAAGGCCAGCAGTGCGGGTTCAATTCCCGTACCAGCTTACCCGAACAGGCGCCGAAATGTGACGACTAGGGGCTTTTCACAGTAACTTCATACTTGTGACAATAAAAGCTTATTATTATTAAGTCCTTTAACAAATCCATGCTGACTATCCCTGACTAGTCCATACCTTTCTATGTGACAGCTACAAATTTGCCCACCACCGAGATAAGACTAACTGGTCTATAATTGATTGGCATTTCCTTCAATCCCTTTTTGAACAATACGTTTGCATTTCTCCAGCCTTCCAATACCTCCCCTGCATCAAGTAAGGATTGGAATGGGCAGCATGGTGGCGCAGTGGTTAGCACTGCTGCCTCACGGCGCCGAGGTCCCAGGTTCGATCCCAGCTCTGGGTCACTGTCCATGTGGGGTTTGCACATTCTCCCCGTGTTTGCGTGGGTTTCGCCCCCACAACCTAAAGATATGCAGGGTAGGTGGATTGACCACGTTAAATTTCCCTTTAATTGGAAAACATTAATTGGGTACTCTAAATTTTAAGAAAATGTTAAGAAAAAAAAGTAAGGATTGGAAAATTATCCTCCGACCATCTGCTAGCTCCTCCCTGACCTCTTTCAGTAGCCTCGGAAACAATCCATCTGGAGACTTATCAACCAGGGATTCCAACCCCTCGAGTACTTCCTCTCTCTTTATGATTATCCCATCCAAAATCTCACCATTCCTCCAGGACTACTATATCTGCATAATCCATTTCCTTTGTTAACACGGAGAAAAAAATATTAATTTAAAACCCTTCCCACAGCCTCTGCATCTACACACAAGTTCTCCTCTTCATCTCTGATAGGTCCTACTTTTTCTTCAACTAACCTTTTACCATTCAATATATTGGTAAAACATCTTTGGGTTTTCTTTAACTTTATTTGCTAATTTTTTTATGGCCTCTTTGATTTCCCCTTTTACTTCATTCCTGTACTTCCTATACTCGTCTCGGCTATCTGCAGTGCTTAGTTCTTTGTGCCTATAGTATGCTTTCTTTTTCTGTTTGATCTGCTGTTTTCCTCTAGACAACCAGGGAGGGGGTCTAGATTTGGCACTATCACTTATTTTTGGACATGACTACTTTGTACATTTTTTAATACATCCCACTGGTTTACCATTGATTTATCCTCTAGCAGTGCTGGCCAGTCCACCTCGGCCAAGTGCCTTCACATTTCCGAAAAAATTGCCTCCCCCTGTTTAAACATTTTTACTCCTGCTTTATCTCTGTCCTTTTCCATGGCGATACTGAATCTAACTGAATTGTGATAGAAATTTGGATTTTTGGGGGAATATTCCTGATATAGTAAAATCCCATTGAATCTAATCCTAGAGGATCGGCTCACAAATTTGTGTTAAGTGGAGCTTCAAAATAGCCAAAGAGATCCCATTGCCACTTGAATTCATGTTGATGTAACCCGATCTGCCTGAACATACTGGCCATTATTCTGTTTCTGAGACTAAGTGTTGACGCCGACGCAGAATCTGTGGACTTTTACGACGGGAAAACCGGCGGCGCGCCTGGACTGATCCCATTACCATTGACGGACTAGCACTGGTGCCGCGTGGAACGCAATCGATTCCAATGAAAAATAGTGCGGGATTCACCGGGTCTGTGATTGACACTCAGGAGGCTGACCAGCTACAGCCGCATATACACATTACACTTTACATCCACACACACACTAATCCCAGCCAACAAGGTGGCACTGGTTCCGTTGGAGCATGCCTATACAGCTGATGGGCCGGCTGGGGGCAGAGGGCACCAGGGGGTTTCCCTGGGGGGACACCTATATGACCCATGGCACTAAGTTCACAGTGGGCTGTTAGCAATGTGCGCAGCTGCATGGCTGCCTTGCCAGTTGCGGCAATGGTGTTCCCTGCCCGCCCACCCTAACCCGACACGGCCCACCTCCTAGCCACCCCCCGGGCCAGCGGCACAACTGTCAGCAAACTATGGCGATGTTTTGCCACCTTCTGTATTATGCAGATGCGAAGACAATATGCTATGCAGAAAAAGCTCAGCAGCTGCCACGCCGGTTTCACGACTTTTAAAAGCACACGTTAACCACGCCATCGGGAACTCAGCTCATCGGTGGCAGAGAATCTCGGAGAATACGGGCAGCTAATGATATGCAAACAGTGCCTATTATACGTGCATTGCGGACCCCGCTGTCGAGGTGCAGGAGCATTCCGATTTGGCGTCAAAGCGGCGCCTGCTTTCTCCGCCCAATCGCCTTTCCCGATTTTGATGTTCTCTAACGGAAGAATCCCGCCACAGTCTATGTCAAAAACAAAAATTCAAATGAAAAGACGGTAAAGCAGTAAATGTGTGAAAAGTCTTGTATTCGATTTGTTCATGCATTACAATGGCTAACCTTAAAGGGTTGGATCTTTGCATTAAACGATGTCTGGAGTTAGCTCATGAAAAACTCTGTAATCTTTTTCTGCATAGCATATTGTCTTCGCATCTGCATAATACATTCCACCGTGTCGTCAATAAAGTCAAACATGTTTTTGGTGTTTTTATGCTGCAGTTGCAATACTGGAGTATCTCTGCAGCTTTTGTGGCACAGGCTAAGGAAACAGATGGGCAATCTCCGATCAACACAGTTTTAACTTTTTCAAAGGTTTAGCCTACTCGCAGTCTAACTCACAGGGAGATTTCGATGTCAAATGAGGGCTTGCCCAGTGCTCCATGATTTTTCCCTCCTGTGTGGTCTGATCTGCTATGATTAGTTGGCGTGGTCATATGACAAGTGTAGGTAGATTCAGCTAATCCAAAGATACCACGGTGGCGTTTTGGATTATTTTGGTCATCATTCGCTCAAATTTGCTGCTGAGAATGGTTCACAATTTTGACCGAACTGAAATCTTGTATCATCTAAGTTTAACTCATCCTGATTTCGCTGTGTCTTTTACAAGAACCCTATTGTTGCCTACTGCAGCTAAGTCAGAATTACTCTGCAAAAGTGGTTGAAGTGATTTGTGAGTAGCAATGATTTTTTAAAATCTCACTTAAATGACAATTGGTGAGGAAAATAGCAAACCTTTTGCATTTGTTACAGAGAGTTACAAAACATCAGTGCTTGAATTTGAAATCAAGAAAAAAAATTTTTTTAAAAAGTATATAGCATTGTAGTTTGCAACATTACCCCTTAATGTTGCAATTCCCTACAGCCCTTGACAACCCCCCCAAAGTCTGGGGATTTCTGCTTACCACTTTACCATACAGTTCACTGTGTCCCAATTTGTAAGGAAGGAACTATTTGCTTTTTCCTTTGGGGTAGGCAGCCTGGCTCTGTAGAAGCGCCCGCTGGAGAACCTGAACCCCTTATGGGTTTGAAGTTTTGAAGAAAAAAAGTGAATGGATAGCAAACCTTTAGGGCACTTAGAAATCCTCAGTAGAGATTCCATCAGCTCCCTAGTATCTGCTGAGCTCGATGGATATATGTAAGCGATTAAATTCCTGGGAATACCTTCAGCCACAACTCAAAATTACTGCTGGGCATTAAGGGGTGGTGAGTAGATACCAACCTTTGCAATCATGATTGTTCCCTGTGCTGAATGACATGGACACCTGTTGGATCAGATTGAGAGCCCCCACACCAAAACCGTGTTACAGTTCTACTCTTCTGCCACCAGAACTTTGGATCCATTGGGTTTTCCTGATAGTCAAGCACAAATCCCATCTGCTTGTGGACTGTCTTGTATAGTGCATTGATTAGACTTCATAAAACTCAGAAGAGGAATAATAGCTATAGCACTGTTTCATGCCTCTTTGTGAAGACAAGAGTGCCACAATACATCAGTGTACAACTGTAGCAATACTATCTAATACTATCTTCTCTGAACCAGTAACTGATATTAATAACTACATATTGCTTTGAGAGAGTTTGATCTGGATGTGTAGGTGGAAGAAAAAGTTAGTTGAATTTTCAATGAGTGCCTGTTCAAAAAATAAATTGCTAAAAATTTGAGACTTTTGTTCCCTTGCAATGAACCTCTCTCTGTGAATAATAATAACCTGCTTCTTGTTTTTGTTCAGAATGGAACAGAATGAGTGTGAGTGCCCCTGTGAATGCCCCCTGGAGGTGAACGAATGTACTGGCAACTTGACCAATGCAGAGAGCAGGCAAGACTTCATTCCAAATTTTTTGAAGTATGATTGTTTGGTAAAATAACAACATTGTTGTGGGTGATAGTAACGTTTGTCCAAAGTCTCAAATATTACATTTATTGAATCTCTAATAGTTCTCAGCAGCCAGTTTGGTGGCTGAGCGTTTTTAATTCATTCTGTTCCAGGAAAGCTTGTCTGAAAGAAAAGAGTTAAATAATAAATGTCAGAACAGATTTGTGGGTAGAAGTGTGTGGTATAGAAATATACAACACAGAATGATTCCCAATTTAATCCTTGGCCTGTTCTGAGTGAGCTGATCTCAGAAGCAGGACTGGGGGTGCTATTGTGCAGTGTTCGGGAGAAAAATTCAAACAGGACTTGCTGTGCTGAACACCATCAGTGCACACATCAGTCTGCTAAAGACGAGGTGAGGTTCTGTCTTGTGTCCTCCGTGGTGGAGCAACTTGCCGAAACTTATAGCCTTGGCTTATTTATGAAGAATGCATGAACTACCAAAGTACCAGAGTGCTACTGAGATTTGAGAACCATAACTCAGCAAGAAATCAGTACCTTCAGGAGAGATGAGAATAAATTAGAGATGCTTTAATAATTTTTAAATGGGACTGATATGTCAACAAATGCTTACTATGTGAGTAACTGATTTATTTTTTGATAAAATAGAAATCCTAGCTGTGAAGTCCATCAGGAGCCACTGACCCTTGCTGCCTTTGACCCCAGTCTACAGGAAAGCCTCCCACAGTGCATTAACACCAGATGCAGCCAAAGGACATCAAGCGGGTACGGTTACAATGTGCAAGCATGGGCCTGGCGATGTGCAAAACAGTTTTTCTCTTTGCAGCAGAAGTTGCAATGGATTTATTGTTTTACCCTTGATCATCATATCAACTAAAGTCCAGAAATCCTTTTGCAAAGAAAATAGAATTGTAAAGAATCTAAATTATTTTGCTTAATTTCTGCCTTTTAGAAAATTCAACCTTTTTTTGTTTTAAATCGAGTATGAATTTGGGGGACTGGTTTGGAAAAGTTACCGAATCTTATGAAGAACAAAATTAGCACCAGTAAGAATTGATGGTGTATTAACCTATATTGTTCCTACGACAGTAAGTTCGACTGCTGATGGCAATGCTGTAAAATAACTAAGCTCCTGTTTGACACCTGTGGAATGTTAACCACCCTCAGACGGGAAAGCAGTTAACTCTATCCCACGCCTGTGAAAGGTGAAAAATCAGCAGGTATCCCTTTTGATTCTGACCCAATGAACCTCCTGGAAAGTGCAATGACAGTGGGTAAGGACAGAATTAGCTCAGCTGTGGTATTCCCACTATCAAACTGCTTGGAATCACTCAGCTGTCTAAGTTGGCTCTTGAGAATTGGTCACTTAAGTGAGGTATTGGGGCAGTTGGTGGCTCCAGACTCAACCCCAACACAATCGATATCTTGAAAAGAAAATTTGACGGTAACAGGAAATAACATTTTCTGTCTCTCTAGTTGTCAATGTCTAATGAGTGACTCCTTTCTTTGAATTTCAGTGATTGTTTTGGCGTTTTAGATTGTGAATGGTGTATGGTGGATAGTGATGGAAAAACACATCTGGATGAACCATACTGTGCTTCCCAGAAAGAATGCTTTGGAGGAATTGTGGGAGCCAAGAGCCCATACATAGATGACATGCCTGCCTTGGGTAAGAATGGTACAATGGGCAGTAAGGATGGTGAAGCGGTGTAAGAGACAGAACATAATTACCCACTTATATTGTGAATTATTTACTATCTTTGAAGCACCCATAAATCAATAGGAGGGTTATCCAATTTGTTCCGACCCATAAGAATATATCCAAGAACTGGGTGCTAACATTTTAAATGGTTGGACAATAAATTATGGATTCAGAGAGCTTTTTATGATGGTTGTTGTTTGTTAGGAATTAGACTGTCCGTTAAAACTATCTGACTTTTTATTACAAGGAGAGAAGTTATCCCGCTGCCCCTTTCTTATTGAGGGATCTATTTTCTAAACCTTATTCCGATAGTTTGAAATTCAATTCTCACAGAACGTTTATTCATGCTGTAGCTGCGGCCCCTTTTTGGTTTTGACACACACACGTTTCAAATATTGGCTTGGTCCACATTCTGGCTTTCAAATAAGCTGGGTAATTCAAATTATAAATTAATAAAACAGACCTTAATACTTTTCACTGCTTCTTAACATTAAAATGGTAATAGTTTCCATCGCTGTTTGCCCTAACTCCATTGGTGTTATTCCTTCCAATTTAATTTCCTTGCATCATTTTTAAATCAGTTTGTCTGCTGTCATGTTTTTTAGACTGAGTTGTAATCATCTGGCAGATGGCCAACAAGCTGTTGCAGACTGAGGTGTATTACATCCCCAGTTGACATTTACAACTCATTAATCTATACTGAAGACACCGTTATTCCCAGCGCCTACCCATGAACATAGTTTGGTGTAAATGCTAATGTCACAGCATTCTAAGTTTTTTATCTTGTAACCTTGAAGCTACATGATTGTAGCTGTTTTTTTTCCTTGTTCAGACTCCTTATGAGGAGATATGAAGCCCATCACTTCATATCCAAATGGAGTGCAGATGGAAATTTCAGGTCTTGATGTGGCGAGGCTGCCCAAAGGCTCTTTCAGTTCAGTGAAAGCTAAGCCATTCAAACCTTTATTGGGGAGGCAGTGGTGCAATGGTGAAATTTGAATTCAATACAAATCTGGAATTGTCATAATGTTCAATAATGTCCTTTAGGGAAGGAAATCTTCCACTCTTACCTGGTCTGGCCTACACGTCACTCCAGATCCACTGCAATGCCGTATAAAATGAAGGGCATTTAGGGATGGGCAATAAATGCTGGCCCAGCCAGTGATACCTACATCCCATCAATTAATAATTTTTTTTAAAATCAGAATTCCAAACAGCACCTATGCAATACCTACAACACTTCCTGGGTAAGCTGACCTACTGTGTCAAGGGGCTGCATCACAGGACTAGAAACTGCCCTCCCGCAAAGTCACACCCAAACTTGGAACAGAATTCCAAAATTGGTAATGTAAATTTAAATAATATGGTATTGTGTATATGAGTAATGTAGGCCAGGATTGTCAGCAAAGGCCCATGTCGATGGGACAATCAGCGTGAAGACGGCGATGACAATGGCGGCTGTCTACCATATAGTGGGAAAATTATTTGGGGGGAAAAAACTTCAAGTCACGGGTCCAACAACATACCACTGGTTGGCGGCCTCTGATTTGCTTACCCCACTTGACACTTGATTCGGCAGCCATTTTTAAAGGTCGCCCCAGTGCGCAGCGAAAAGATCAGTTCATCCTGGTGCCCCCAGCACTATCTGGGCATGGCTGCTGGATGCCTAGGCAGTGCCTGGATAGTACCTGGGCATGTCTCTGTCCTCCCTGAATGCTGAACTCGCCTAAACTCCCTTGTGAGGTCCGCTCACCAGGTGCATGCCTTCAGAGAGCAGTCGTGCTTTACGCCGTTCTGTCGTCAGGCCACTGCGGATGGATTTTTTGACCGGGTGGATGATTCCGGCATGTGTGCCTGATAATGATATGTAAATGTATTTTAATGATAGTCCCAAAGTTTCGCATCGGGAAACGTGGCCTGTCACTGATGAGGGATGGGGACAATCGTTTCATGCCAATGTAAAATGCAACTTTGCACTTCTCGTGATATTCTTTGCTCCAGTCACCGAACCTGCCCAAGCTTATGGAAGCGGATAACTCTGGCCACGGTATATGAAATTCAGTGCTGGTGTGATGTCAGATATGTAGGCCCAACATCCAAGTGACTGGCAGACTGTATCGAACAGCACACACCTTCGGCAACAGGAAAAGTCGAGAGCGTGCTCAACCAGCCCGTGCTTTTAAAGCTGAAAACATAGAATGGAATTTTATGCCTGTCCCGCCAGTAAAATCTTACAGTCCTGCCGAAATCTATGGAGTTTTAAATGCCACCCGTGTTTTCCGGCCCTGCCCCCACTATGACGGGGTCATACAATCCTGTCCACAGTGTCCAACATTAGATGTGATTTCGCTAAACAATCTAGATTGTGCTAAGAAATACTCTGAAACCTAATTTAAGATAATTAACCGGGCACATAGTGTGGCTCAGTTATGCGTGCCAGGAGCTACACGTATTTACACATGGGGCCCAGTACATTGCAGATAGAGGGAACATGTGCATGAATTGCACCTTTTTCAACTAAACAAAAGTTTGCAGGACACTAATTCCCTCGTTAATTCCCCATGGCAAAGCCGTGATACTGAGTTGACATGCCTGATTTGTGTTTGAACAAAAGCTTGGCAGTTAACTGTTCCCTGGTGCATTCCTCATGGTAATGGCTCTGCCTATTTGAGCCCATTTGCCAACCAGTTGGCACTTTCTTCTAATGCAATATTTAGCTGTTCCCTTCCCTTTACTATTATCATTTTGGGAACTATCCAGATGGGTGCAAGATGAAAAACTTCAACACGGTGTCCCTTTTTTTCAAAGCAATAATCCAAATGTGTTTTGTTGCCCACCTCTGGCAGTTCTCAATGGCAAACAATTCCACAATCACCAGCTCCATTTCTGCGTCTCACTTTAAGTGTCTTTGTGATGGATTTCCAATTGCTTGTGGGGCTGAGGATGGGTACAGGAATGCTTTGGAAATCGTTCTCTGATGGCTTGTCGGTCTTCTAATGGCTCGATTCCGATTGCAGTGAAACTTTCAAAGGGAGGGTGGGAGAGCTGGCAACCCGCAGGCCTCAAATAAGCTTAACAGCAAGTTAATTGAAGAGCTTGTCAATGTGGCGGTGAGGGACAGAATCCAACTTTCAACGGTATGAACAGGAAGATAAAATAGTCTGGGACACATTAGGACACAGCAGGGAGCCATTATTTATTGTGACTATTGATTTAAAATCATAGTCAAACTGACGTGCCATATGGTGGCACAAAATTGCTATTGCTTGTGCAGAATGGATTATGTAAGTGAATGAGTGTTTGAACAAGCACTTGAATGAGGCTGCTAGTCCTCTGCTTTCCTGCCTTCTCCATTCCTCAAAGTAACGGCAAGCCCAGCCACAACTCTTGTCTGCCATTGAAAATCACCCTCCAGGACTAGCTCCTGCTCCCAGCCACCATCCAATGCCACTATTTGGGCACTGAATTTGCGGCTGGCCCAATTAGAGCATTTAAAAGTCGTATCATTGACACTGATATGGTGCGGGGTCAGGACCCAAAAATGATCTGGTCATCAGGTTTCTCAATCTGGGATTGAAAATACAGCCCCATATTTCAGTGAACCTGGATAGAAAATGGGAGGAGCAGCGCAGTTGACTTTAGCACTGTCTCCAGCTGACATCTGCCAGTTGTTACTCAGCTTAGCGCTACTCCATCCAAGGTTTAAAAGTTAAAAAAATTTGAAGCCGGAGACTGACTCTTCAGATTATGGATCATTGAGCCCATCTTCATCTCCTGTTTTTGTAAAGTGCGAAAGATGCTAAAGTTATGGGGTGCTGCTTTTCCCTGGCTACCGTTGGTGGTGTTTTGTGTTCCCGGGACAAAAGATGTTGGGCGGGATTCTTCGTTGGTTGACGCTGAAATCGCGATTGGGTGGAGAATAGGTTCCGACACTAAAATCACGGCGGGCGCAGTTTTGAAGTGCAGGTCTGGAAAGCACTTACAGTAAACACAGCTTTCATGTCATTAGCAGGCCCAGCCCAGTATTCTCCGATGGGCCGAGTTCCCGACGCGCAGTTCACTCGTGCTTTAAAAATTGTGAAACTGGCGTCATGGTTGCTGAGGGAGAGAGAGAGGATACGGAAAGTGTCAAATATCGCTCTAGTTTGCTGACAGTTGTGCCGCTGGCCAGGAGGAGTAGCGGGGGGGGGGGGGGGGGGGGGGGGTGGCTAGGAGGTGGGCTGTGTAATCAGGGTGGACGGGCACAGAACACCATTACCACAGCCGGCAAGGCAGCCATGCAGCTGCAATGCTGCCAAGAGCCCACTGTGAACTTAGGTCCACGGGTCGTATAGCTGCCATCCCAGGCCACCCCCCTAAGTGCCCTCTGGCCTCGGCTGACCCATCAGCGGAATGGGCGCGCTCCAGCAGAACCGTGCCATCTTGTTGGTTGGGATGAGCGTGTCTGGAGAGTGTAATGTGTATATGCGCCTGCAGTTTGCCCGAATCCTGTACCATTTTTCATTTGAATCGATTGCGTTCAACGTGGCGCAGGTTCTAGCCCCTCCACAGTTGCAGAATCGATCCAAGTTCAGCGCAAGTTTTGCTGTCGTGAAAGTCCACAAATTCTGCGTCGGTGTCAACACTTAGTATTCGAAACGGAGAATCCTGCCTGACATCTGTTACCAGATGTTCTATTTTTAAAGATGTAATGACAAGTAATGACAAACTGCAATACTGTTGGGTTCAATTTCAATTGTCTGTTCATATGAAAGCTGTTATCTGAATGTATGCTTTTGTACAGATATTGAGGTTGCTTTTTTTTTTACATTTCTAATTATAGGAGATGAGGTTATAGCATTGAACATGATCAAAAGTGCCCCAGTCGGACCGGTGGCTGGTGGGATCATGGGGTGCATCATGGTGCTTGTTCTGGCAGTATATGCTTACCGACACCAGATCCATAGGAGAAGTCACCAGCACATGTCTCCTCTCGCAGCACAAGGTAAGAACAGTAATTGACCATTCCAAGATTGTGTTTTTGATGAAGCCCAGAAAGTAGCAACTATCTAGAACTATGCACCAACCTCAGTTAGGAACGTTTGATATAACGGATGAAAGAATTTTTGGTAAGAACGAAGGAGCAGGCTTTACCTAGCTTATGAAACCAAAGTAAAATGATTTCCATCTATCGTCTTTAACACAGGTTGGAATTCAGTTGTTCCTTGATAATAATAGCACAACCTTGTAAGTTACTGAGTCACATAAAGCAAAAGATTTATTCCCTGACTGCTATCAAAGTAAGTCCTATTGAAAAGGCAGCTTTGTAAGACTGTGCAGCAATAAGATTGTCTTGTTATTCCCTTGATGTAACTACATAAATTCTTCCACTTCATTGTTTATATTGTGATATCTCCAATGCCTTTTGGATTTATTCATTGCTCCCAGAATAGGTTTAATGTGGCAAAGAGATTTGTCAGCTGAAAGAAGTCTGAACCTCCTTGTAAATAAAGAATAAAAATTGATTGGGAAAAGTGATGTGCAAAATATACTCAAAAAAATAATTATCCTCACCTAATTTTGTTTTTAAAAAGAGATGTCTGTGCGAATGTCCAACTTGGAAAATGATCGAGATGAGCGAGATGAAGATAGTCACGAGGACAGAGGCATCAGTAAGTGTTACCTTTTGTTATGAGGATAAAAATCATTTTAGATTTCTAGAAGCATTTTCTTTTCCGTTAAAAAGGCTCAATCACTTTAGAGCAAAGTGCTATTTATCTATCGTGCAGGGGGTGAAAGAAAATATTCAGTTGTAGCATGAGGGGGCACAGCCTGGTGCTTCTGATATCTCCTATCTATTCGGATACCAAACCATATAGAGCAGGAAGGCCTACAGTTCCATGCCTGATCTTATTAACTTATTGCAACTGAGCTGGTGAAGGGGCCTTGGTTGGCCTCCCAAGGCAAGGGAGGGGAAAAGTCACTCAAGATCCCATTCTGGATTGTGACTGACAACCATTTGGGATTTCCCTTGATGGATAATTTAGGTACAGTCACAAAGCGAAATCAAGAGAATAGGATCCAGGGAAAGAAAAAGGAAAGGTAAAGGGTGGGACCAAAAAGTCAAGAGAATCCTGGATGTCAAGGGAAATACTGGTTTGGGTAAGATAAAAAAGGAAGGCTTACAACAGACAAAGGGAGCTAAAGAATCGTGGATTGCATCAGAAGAGTACAGAAAGTGCAAGGAGATACTTAAAAATATAACAGGAGAGCGACGAGGGGCATGAAAAGACACTGGCAGGAAAATCCCACAGTGTTTTATAAGTGTATTGAGGGCAAGAGAATAACCAGGGAAAGATTAGGGGCTATGAGGGACCAAAGTGGCAATCTGTGTGTGGGGCCAAAAAGAGTAGGTGAGGTATTAAATGAGTATTTTGCATCTGTGTTCACTCTGGTGAAGGACGCTATAGGTATAGAAAGCAGCGGAAGGGACTGTGATATAATTGGACAAATTTGCATTGCGAGCAAGGAAGTGTTAAGCAGTTTTAGTGGGCTTAAAAGTGGATAAATCCCCAGGCCTAGATGAGTTGTATGCAGCTGTGTGAGGCACGGGAGGAGATTCCAGGGGCTCTGACGTTAATTTTCAATTCCTCTGTGGCCACAGGTGAGGTTCCAGAGGAGTGGAGGACAACTGACGGGGTAACATTATTCAGAAAGGGAAGTAGGGATAAAGCAGGTAATTTCAGACCAAAGAGTCCAACATCAGTGGCAGGGAAGATATTGGAAATTATTCTGAGGAACAGAATTAATCTCCACTTGGAGAGGTAAGGATGAATCAAGGAGAGTCAACATGGCTTTGTCAAGAGGAGATCATGTCTAACAAATTTAATTGAATTTTTTGAGGAGATGAGTAGGTGTGTAGATGAGGGCCGAGCAGTTGATATAGTCTACATGGGCTCAGTAAGACTTTGGACAAGGTCCCGCATGGCAGACTGATCAAGAAAGTAAGAGTCCATGGGATCCAGGGCAATTTTGCAAATTTGATCCAAAATTGGCTGAGTGGCAAGAGATAGAGGATGATGGTTGAAGTTTGATTTTGTGACTGGAAGCCTGTGTTCAGTAGTGTAC